>NC_133453.1:69893468-70195849 GCF_048565385.1 Saimiri boliviensis
TTATTTTCTTGATTCTAATTTTCTTGATTCTAACGATATAACACAGTATTTTCTGTTCCAATCAATTTTACCCCTAGATTAACCTCATTTCATCTTATCAATCAAATCTGTACAATTTCAAGAGATGTACATTTAGTTGCTTTCTTCTATTCAAAAAATACATCAATATAATTTTTAGCAAAAAATATTTCAAAGATAAAAGAAGATAACACGTAAAAAAAAAAGAAAAAGAAAAAAGACCACAGATTTCTTAGGCCTTAAAAAAAAATCCTCAAAATTTAAATACATCATTGGGGTGGTGGGGGGATAGGTTTGTACAAAATCTTTATCATTAAAAATTGTTAGTATATATACATTAGCTCTTTTTAACCTATTTCAACTTCACTGACTCACTGTACTAAGGAGTTTCCATTCTCATTGTAAAACATATTAAAACCCATAATATATGGAATTTTCAAGGCCAGCAGCTCATTCCCTGTACATAAGCTGAGGCATGTGGCTACCTAGCGTCAATTTTTGTTTCTATTCATGCTAATTGTTCTTTTTATCATAATTATACAATTTAAATCAAAAATACATGAACTAATGACATATGAAAGCACAGAGAGGTATTACAAAAACTGAATCACATGCTTTTGAGAGAATAAAAACAAGTACCAGGAAAAAAAGCTAAAAAACCTTGAGACAGAAAAATCATAAAAGCCTCTAAGTATTTTACACTCAGATTTATATTCTAACTCTATTTTAAAGAGACTAAAATTGGAATCCACAGATGATGCTTTATAGATATGCTATTTATAAAAAAGATGGGCGAGAACTCCAGTCAAGAAAACCATATCCTGAAAATGCTTTGCCCAAAGTTAAAAGATTGGAGAATGAACACATAGTTCTGTTTTAAGTTAAAATACAACGTTTAAGGCAGACGTCCCCAAACTTTTTACACAGGGGGCCAGTTCACTGTCCCTCAGACCGTTGGAGGGCTGCCACATACTGTGCTCCTCTCACTGACCACCAATGAAAGAGGTGCCCCTTCCTGAAGTGTGGTGGGGGGCCGGATAAACAGCCTCAAGGGGCCGCATGCGACCCGCAGGCCGTAGTTTGGGGATGCCTGGTTTAAGATATATACCTTTTTTTTTTTTTCAACGATGGGGGTCTCCCTATGTTGCCCAGGATGGACTCAAACTCCTGGGCTCAAGCAATCCTCCCACTTCAGCCTCCTCAGTAGCTGGGATTACAGGGGTGTGTCACCACACCTGGCTCATATTTTTTAAATGATTCCTCACTTTAACCAATTTATTCATCTACCTACCTTCCTGTCATACTCATCAGTCAGGAGTACCTCTAGGGCACTTTTAATTTCCAGACTTAGGTTTCAGTCCACAGAATTATTTTACCAAATATTAAACAAGTTTAACAATAGCTAAGAACAGGACCTACTGAAGTTAGGTATACTCTCTTTCAGTACTTCTCAATGGACGAGAGAGGGTCTAACTCAATGAGGAAGTAACATTAGGGATTTTTTACAAATTATTAATACCAACCCCTGAGATTCTGAAAAGCACCCCCATGACTGACAACTACTGAGCTAGTGAGCCATAGATATTAATGTGACAGTGCTAAGGGATGCTGGGAATTTTTCAGTTAAAAATTGAAAATCACTGTTCTATTTAATTGAAACCAGAGGATGAATAAGCAGAATATATTAATCAAACTTGCTATTTTCCTGACACTGCTTAAATACTACTGTTCTTGTGAAAAACGTCTTGGAATCATTAATGAAATAAAATGATTAGGACTTCTATCTTTATTCAGACTGGTACTTTCCTCATTACAGATTTAAAGAGCAATGATTCAGTGTTAAATTCAGTCATCAACAAACATTTACTGAGCACCTACTAAGGGTCAGGTTTTCAACTAATCTCTGAGAATAAAGTGGTAAATAAATCAAGATTTCGATGATCTCTGTCTTCATGGAGATTAACATCTAAGAAGGAGATTGTGATAAGGGCTGTAACAGGAAAAGTACAGGGAGTCATAACAAACAAAACTAGACTACAATTCAAAAACAGACTTGGCCAGGCGCGGTGGCTCACACCTGTAATCCCAGCCCTTCGGGAGGCCAAGGTAGGCAGATCACCTGAGATCAGGAGTTCGAGACCTGCCTGACCAACATGGCAAAACCTGATCTCTACTAAAAACACAGAAAAATTAGCCAGGCTACTCAGGAGGCTGAGGTAGGAGAATCACTGGAACCCAGAAGGTGGCGGTTCCAGTGAGCCAAGATTGTGCCACTGCACTCTAGCCTAGGTGACACAGCAAGACTCCATCTCAAAAAAAAAAAAAAAGAAAAAGAAAAGACTCTCCTGAGGAAGTGAAGTTTAAACTGAGGCCTATAACACAAAGCAGAAATTTGGATTAAGCAGATAAACTAATGAGGGTGGAGCAGATGATGTTATAGGTAGAGGGAGAAGTAAATAAGAAAAAGAATCACTTGGAGAAAGAATGCAGAGGATGCATGGTACAAATGAGGCTACAGGGTGGTATAAACCAGTGTCAGGAGTTTAGAGTCCACATGAAAAGAATGGCAAGCCAGTAGGGGGTTTTAGGAAACAGAACATTATAGAAGTGTAATGTGCAAAGTGACTGAAGGAGAGCAGCACCAACCAGAGATAAGAGGCCTAGAGATGGCCATGATTTGAACTACGGTGGTGGCATAAAGATGCAGTGATGAAGAGGCTATGTAAAGATATTCAGAAGATTTGAAGGACAGAGTTGGTAACATCTGCTATATCTGCAAGGAGTAAAAAGAAGTCAAAGACAACTCCTAGGTTTTGGGGCTGCATAACTGTTTAGAAGGTTAGGCAGTGGAAGCAAAACACACACTCACATGCTCATGTACACACACATACACACAGGATAATGTAAAAGAAGCCAGATTAACAGAGCGATAATGAGTCTTTGCTGTGGACACTGTATGTCTGAGGTGTTTACAGATATCCAAACAATATGGTTCAATAAGTAGTTTGATATACAGGACAGAAAGGCAATCTAGGATTATGAGCACCTACAGATATTCCTATGTTGTGCAATACATGGTTTTAGATTCCCTTTTACACAGACTGTTTCAAAAGACAAATTCTAACATTTCTGGAACATGGAAAATATGAGCTATGTTTGGAACCACAAAGCATATGGTATAAAATTTTATAAAAAAGTATAAAATTGAATATAAAAGAGCAAATTCTCATTGTATCGACTCCTGTATTTATTAAAAGTATAAATAAAAATTTAAAATACCATCTAACAACAATTCAAGCCAAGGCTAGACAGAAGCTGCTAAAAAATAAAAAGAAAGTACAGAGATCCTGTTGTAATAGCTGTGGCTAGTTATGGTTAGTTCAACATAGTTAAAGCCTGTCCTAATACTCAGTGTAAAAATGGGAAAAGCTTATGACACTTTTAGAAAAGCAGCATTTATATATATAAAATGTTTTATGCTACTACTGAAAGAGGAAAAAAATCGTATGGCAAAGTTTGAAGGCTTCTAAAGATAGTTTCAGACCTTGGCTGGAAATAATTTACTGCTAAAAAAAATACACATATATTTAAAGATCTTAACAATCTTTACTTCAGCTTGTTCAAAATGCAATTGGTATAAGAATTTCCAGAAAAGACTAACGGCATTAGAAGCATATGTAAAAAGCAACTGATACCATATAATATGATTTCAGAAAAAATGCGACAAGTGTAAAAAGCAAAGACGCTAGGACAAAGTGCTAAGAAATACCAACATTGACAGGATAAGTAGAGAAAAGTGTTGGGCCACAGAAGGAGAATCAACAGTGTGAAATGCTACTGAAAATCAAGCACAATAAACTCTAAAGTATGACCACAGGCTTCCTCAACATGTAGTTTGCAAAAAGGGTAACCATAAAATTTGTGATATAAACTGGGACGCTTTTGAGTGTAAAAGGAATTGTATTAATAATCATGTCAGACTAATAGGCATAACTTAAGGCTGTTCTGGGAAAACTAGGACATAGGGCTACATAAGTCATGGACACTTTTGTAGAGAACAATTTCAGTAGAACAATGGGAGTGAACACTAGAATGAGGTAGGTTAATGAGTGACTTGTAGGTAAGGATACGAATATAAAAACTCTGGAAAGCTAGCTATTTAAAAAAAAATGGGAGGCAGACTTGGACACATTTTTTTCCCGAACATTAAATATAAGCCATAGGTAATAAGCACAGCTAAATCACCTAGTGAACAAAACAGACTCCAGATTCTTTTAAAAGAACAGGCACTTCTAAATTATGTTTTCTCAATTATGAATTTAAAACACCATTTCTGTGAAAAGTCTTTCCTTAAATACGTAATTCTATGTAAGAATATCATTGATACAGCTGAATGACAATAAACATATTTCAAAAAGGAAAAAAGAAAAAGCAATATATGTCGATCAATCTCTAGGAAAGAAAAGGTCATGTTATATGAAGTTAGTAAAACTATAACGTAAGGTAGCTTTTAAATTTTCCTTTAAAAAGTAAAGAAGTAGATTGTTTAATGTAAATAATGTATTATGCTCACACTATACCTACAATGAGAAGGCAGAGTCACAAAGTAGGTAAGAAGGAGTACGGGCTTTGAAGTTAGACAACCTGGCCTTATCACTCAGAGATGCGTAAGATCACAGATCACTGACTTCAACTCCCTATGCCTCAGTGGCCTCGTCTATAAAATGGAGATGACAATATCTTCAAAGAATTATTGATGGTTAAATGACATAATGCATGTGAAGTACTGAGAAAAGATTCTAGCATACAGTTGAGTACTCTAGAGATGGTAGCTATCATAATTAGTTAGCTATTATATACAACGCATTATGTCTTACACTGAGTTCATATCAATTTTCAGGACATCGTGTCACACCTGAGAACAGACAGATTATCAGTATAAGGAGAAAAGAGAAGCTGATATGCACAAAGAGGCAACAGTGAAACAAAGAAAGGCTCAGCTATAAGATTTCTCCTCCTCAGAAAATGGAGAGGTCCTACAATTTAATTAATCTGAAGTATTGTTTGTTGTTAAAGTTTAGTTCCTTGTGCCAACAAGTAAAGACATCCTATCAAAGTGACACTGGCTGTGTCAACATTAATAATGATAACAGTCCTGACATTAGGAGCCATGAAATCCTTCTTAACTCTGTCATTTGCTAGCTGTATAATCTATGGCAAATTGCTTCATTTTCCTAAGCCTCAATGTACTCATCTTTAAAGCAAGGATAATAATAGTAATGCAAATCTCAGAGAGTTGCTCAGAAGCTTAATTGAAACATTATGTGAATAGTATTCAACACAGTACATAGTACATAGCAAATATTTAAATAATATATATTATTGGCTGGGCATGGTGTCTCATACCTGTAATCCCAGCACTTTGGAAGGCTGAGGCAGGCAGATCACCTGAGGTCAGGAGTTCAAGACTAGCCTGAGAATCATGGCAAAAAAATTACTACCAAAAACACAAAAATTATCCAGATGTGGTGAAATGTGCCTTTAATCATAGCTACTCAGGAGGCTGAGGCAGAAGAACTGCTTGAACTGAACCCAGGAGGCGAAGGTTGCAGCGAGCCAGGATCGCACCACCGCACTCCAGCCTGGGGGACAGAACAAGACTCTGTCTCAAAAAATAATAATGATTGTATACATATATATATATATAAAATTTAAGGAGGTGAAGTTAAGATGAATGACCACAGAGAAATGAGAACAGGAAGAGGTATAGAAACATTATGGCAGATTGAAGACTATCAACCACATAGTGGGCACAAAAGAAGAATATAAGTTCTCACTAAGAGAGTAGAAAAAAGGCAAGATTTATCCCAATTTTTAGGTTATAAAAGAATAAGCACGTAAAAATATCTAAGACTGATAGCAACAAATCTATGATTAAAAACAGAAACATGTCTAATAAGGAAATGACTAAATTATGGTACAGCCATGATATTAATACCTGCACTTTAAAAAGTATTAAAATGCATGTTTTTGACACGTACACTATGGCAACTTTTTTAAAAGTATTTATTGTATCTATACATATAGTCACCAAACAAAAAGAAAAGAAATACAGCAAAGTGCTAACAACAGGCATTTGTGAATAACAAAACTGTAAGTGCTTTTAACTTTTTCTTTAAACTTCACTAAAAATTTTCAAAAATGTTTGCAACAAATCTGTATTATTTTATAATTTTTTTAAACATAAGATGTTTTCAAGATTAGTTATACAAAGTTCACTAATAATACTAGAATAATATTAACAATACTGTTTTATTAATAATCAGCAATATTACTAATAAGTATACTAAGCACACTAATAATACTAGAATAATTACACTGATCATAGAACTAGTGAATATAATTCTGAGTTACCTTGTAGCTCACTTTTAATAAGGCAACTTTCCATCATGTATAATAGCACAGTGACCATAATATCCAGCAGCTGACATTCTTCTGTTACCTGTCTGGCTAGCTCCTCATTGCTGAACAACTGAACACTAATATGCACAATTCTGTTAGACATTGTGTCTGATTCATGACTTTTCTTCAGTGTTTTCATAATGAAAGCATAATGCTGAACAAAAGTTTTTGTAAAAGCAACCTGTAAACATTTTAATAGAAAAAACACATTAGTTTTAATTTTTAATTTAAAACCATTTTCAATATATCATATTAACATTTTACAGCTATTCCTAATTTATAATAATGCCCAAGGTAACAGAAAAAATAATCTCAATGGTGAGGGTAGTCTTTCACTCTTTTGGAACATTTGCAAAATATTCTGATGGCTAAAGAAAAAAAAATTTTTTTTTTTTTCTGAGATGGAGTCTTGCTCTGTCACCCAGGCTGAAGTGCAGTGGGGCAATCTCAGCTCACTACAACCTCTGCCAACCTCCGCCTCCCAGGTTTCAAGCAAGTCTCCTGCCTCAGCCTCCTGAGTAGCTGGGATTACAGCCACAGGCCACCATGCCTGGCTAATTTTTGTATTCTTAGTAGATACAAGGCTTCACCATGTTGGCCAGGCTGGTCTCAAACTCTTGACCTTGTGATCTGCCTGCCTCGCCCTCCCAAAGTGCTGGGATTACAAGTGTAAGCCACCATGCCCAGTTCAGTTAAAAAAAAATTTCAAGACATTCTAAATTATTAAAGTTGTAAAGTAATAATAAATGCTGTGGTTTAAAACACAAAATATACTTTACTCACAAATGTATCAATTTACTGAGGTCAAAGTATGTAACTCTGTTCTGTGCTACCTACTTTAACAACAAAATCTAATAAAGTCTCAGCTACAAACTATTACAGAGGATTTAATATAACTAAATACATGAATCAATGTGATTATTTCAAAACAAATACCTTCTCCTTTTTGATCTGAAAGCTGACCACTAATCTGACTAAATGATCTGCAGGATTATTTATTCTTACTTTTTAATTTATTTATTTTTTTGGAGACCAAGTCTTACTCTGTCACCCAGGTTGGAGTGCAGTGGCACGATCCCAGCTCACAGCTCAATGCAACCTCTGCCTCCCAGGTTCAAGCGATTCTCCTGCCTCAGCCTCCCAAGTAGCTGGGATTACAGGCATGCACCACCACGCCCAGCTAATTTTGTATATTTAGTAGAGACAGGGTTTCACTATGTTAGCCAGACTGATCTCAAACTCCCAACCCCTGATGATCCGCCCGCCTTGGCCTCCCAAAGTGCTGGGATTGCAGGAGTAAGCCACCACACCCGGCCATACTTATTTTTACTCTTATTTCCTTTCTGTGTAACATGTACATTTTCTAGTTTTTTTTTTAAAGTAGATATAAAGATACACAAAACAATGACACTAATAAAGTGTCTCTCCTAACCTATACTATAAAAAATTACAGCATGGTTTATTTTCTTTTTTTAAATACACTGAGCTTTGTCACTTTGTCTTAACCACATGATGGTAACATGTGGGTTCTGACTCCCTGGAACTAGAAACTTCACTTACCAACATTTGTATATGAGTCAATAACTGTTCTCTCTTTAGCAGTGGTGACCAAAAACTATTCAATCCATGCTTTTCCCAGCCTAATCTCACAATCTAAATTTAATTGTTCCCATTAAACCCTCTCATAGCACCTTGTAGTCTTCTTCAAAGGATTTAGAACAATTTGTAAGTACATATCTATTTCTGTTAAAAAAAAAAAATGATGTTTTCAATGTTTGTTCCCCAGCATTCCCTCCAGACAAAGTTCTATGCAGAAAAGCAATCCTTTGGAATTCTGCTCAGTAATGCTGCTTTGCCACAAAGCTCAGACAGTGTGCCTTTTGTGCAAAACCTGTGTTAGCAAAGGAAGAAGCTAATGCTTGTTTATAGTGTAATATCAACCCTCACCTGAGAAATATATCAAAAAAAGGTTTAGTAATGAAAAGGCAAAGAAAAAAAAAGCAAAGTTTAGAAAAGCAGGAAAATTATATACAGATACCTTATACTCTTGATCTGGAAGCATGTTGAGTAAGAAAGTTACCATCTTTTGGGGGAATTCATATTTTATAGTCCAAAACAATAGTTCTTCCAGGAAGCTTTTATGTTTCAAAACATCCATTATGGATTGATCTGCACACGAAAAATGAAATTTGTCAGTTAATGATTGAAGTTGCTCATCTCATTTAAACCTTATATAACTAATAACACATAAACCACATAACGTGAGTGTATCTAAAAATTAAAAATATGCCTTCAATAATGCAATAATATTGACAAGCTGGATTTCTACAATGTACACAGTATATAAGAAAAAATTTAATACTTATCTTTTAATATAGAGCAGTAAGTGGAAAAATGAAGGGTGGAATGGATGCCCTTTTAAAATAAAAGTATTCAATGGAAGATAGCATTATCTACTGGAAAGTCTAAGGCAAGCATCCCCAAACTACGGCCCACGGGCCACATGCGGCCCCCTGAGGCTGTTTATCCGACCCCCCACCGCACTTCAGGAAGGGACACCTCTTTCATTGGTGGTCAGTGAGAGGAGCACAGTATGTATATGAGGGACAGTGAACTGGCCCCCTGTGTAAAAAGTTTGGGGACGCCTGGTCTAAGGCCAAGTGCCACTTCCTGAGGGCCAGTCGGTCTCTTGCAAAGCTCTGCATTCTTGCCAAGCTTAGTCAACAGAAGGTCTCAAGAGGTATATGATGAACTAGTAATTTGAATACTTTCACTGTCTCTTTCTCTCACTAATTTCTTCCCCTGCAAATGAATTAGAAAATTCTGACTATTAATCTTTGTCAGAGGAAATGATCTTAAGTCACTGTTCCAGATCATCAGCTCTACCACAAAGACATCAAGAGGATACAAGAAGTGTCAACTATGAATGCACTGGCTCCAGTGACACTGCTTAAGCAGGGACCGGACTTAAGACGAGAAACCGGAAAAAACAGTATCTCACATGCATCAAAATCCTCAGGTACAGCCCTAACTACATCACTGTTTGAAGTATCTTGCAGGATAACCTTGTAAAGTTTTTTTTTCAATTAACACTACCCCAGCTTTATACTTCTTCTAGTATTGAATAATGTGGTCATCCCACATCTCCCCAGGTAGTGGGTCTAAATGAGTAACAATAAGCTCAAAATGTCATCACTTTCCTGATTTTATAAAACACTAAGTTTACTAAGGCTTGAATCAATCCTTAATTTATTATTTTTTGAGATGGAGTCTGGCTCTGTCGCCATGCTGGAGTGCAGTAGCGCAATCTCAGCTCACTGCAACCTGCGCCTCCTGGCTTCAAGCGATTCTCCTGCCTCAGCCTCCCAAGTAGCTGGGACTACAGGTGTGCACCACCATGCCCAGGTAATTTTTGTACTTTTAGTAGAGATGGGGTTTCACCATGTTGGCCAGGATGGTCTCAACCTCTTGACCTCATGATCCTCCTACCTCAGCCTCCCAAAGTGCTGGGATTACAGGCATGAGCCACTGCACCCGGCCCAATCAGTCCTTATTAGATAAACTTTAACACAGTTTTTTCATTAATAACTACAGAAAAAATGACATCAAAATATCCTATATATTCTACAGACATTATAACGAAAGAGAGGCAAACTCTACAGTTTCCAACTACAACTCCCTAATTCCATTTCAGTGATGACGTAAATGATACATAATAGTAGTTTACATATAAGGACAAGTACACTATACATCTCTTTTTTTAGAGTCAGGGACTCATTCTGAGGCCAGAGTGCACTGGCACAATCGTAGCTCACTGCAGCCTCAAACTCCTTGGCTCAAGTGATCCTCCCACCTTACCCTCTTGAATAGCTAAAAAATAAATTAGCAGGGTGTGGTCTTGCACACCCTGCTAATTTATTTCTTATTTTTTGTAAAAACAAGATCTTGCTAGGTTGCCCAGACTACATTTATTATTAGAAATTAAGTTATTTCAAAATTCAGAATTTTCTACTTATAAAACAGAAGCCTATCCCTCCTGAAACAGATCACCTCCAGGGCATGACAATGATCTTAAAACAGAAAGAAACAAAGATTGCAAGAAATGAGGTAAAATACAGTCAAAAGACTCACTGACAGATTCAAAGACAAAAAAATAATAAAAACAGGCCCAAGAGAATCAGGTAGCAAGAATTTAAGATTTATAACTAAAAATTGTAATACAGGCTTGACACAGTGGCTCATGCCTATAATCCTAGCACTTTGGGAGGCTGAGGTGGGCAGATGGCTTGAGCTCAAGAGTTTGAGACCAGCCTAGGCAACATGGTAAAATTTCGTCTCAAAAAAAAAATAGAAAATTAGCCAGGTGTGGTGGCATGCACCTGTAGTCCCAACTACTCAGAAGGCTGAGGCAGGAGAATCACGTGAACCCAGGAGGCAGAGGTTGCAGTGAGCCAAGATCATGCCACTGCATCCCAGCCTGAGTAATATAGTGAGACCCTGTCCTGAAAAAAATAAGTTACAATCCACAGCACACTGCTGTACCTAATTTAATTCTCACAATTCACTTAACACAACATGACTGATAATTCACAGACTACCAAAATAAAAACCCTCATTGGTAAGTGCTTCTTAATTACTCACAAAGCTGAACAAAACTAGTACTATTAATCATAGAATTCATAGTTATGACTGCAAGCTTGCACTAGCCAAATGAAAAGCCTGAAGCCATCATAATTATTATTAGTCAAGCACTTAAAAGAAAATATACATTAACGATGTTTTAAATCAATAAAACAACCTGAATATACCAGGAAAGCTGTGGCTTCTGCTAAAATGAGAATAGTTGCAGTTATACAGAATTCAATTTTTTAATCTGCAGACAAAAACAAAACAAAACAAAACTCCAGCAATGTCTTCATTGTTGTTCTTAAAATAGGTGATGTCAGTCTCCCAAGATTTTAAAGCATATGTTACATACTTTACATGTAATATTATGGAAATGTAATTAGAAATGCTAATTAGTTATGTTTGACTATATATCTTTAAATCTTGACATGACTTTAAAAAATGTGTAAACTACCTTAAGTCAAACTGTAAAAAGAGATTTCTGAAGAATCACGATGCAGTGTAAATGCATGACTAAAGCAAAGGTTTTAATTAAGAGAGCAGAGTTTGGCCAGGCGTGGTGGCTCACACCTGTAATGCCAGCAGTTTGGGAGGCCAAGGAGGGTGGATCACGAGGTCAGGAGTTCAAGACCAGCCTGGCCAAGATGGTGAAACCCTGTCTCTACTAAAAACACAGAAATTAGCCAGGTGTGGTAGCAGGCACCTATAACCCCAGCTACTTGGGAGACTGAGGCAAAGAACTGCTTGAGCCCGGGAGGCGGAGGTTGCAGTACACCAAGATCACACTGCTGCACTCCAGCCTGAGGAAGAGAGTGAGACTCTGTCTCAAAAAAATAAAAAGATAGCAGAGTTCAAGTTCTGCCACTCACTAGCTCAATAATCTTGGAATCTTGGACATGCAGTTAAAGCGATCGAGGACTCAGTTTCTTCACCCTTAAAATGTAAGTTTAGAGAACAGGCAGTGATGAGGTTAGCATAGGGTCTGGCCTCTTCCTTGCCATTACGTATTTTCAGTGCACTTTAAAGCTGCTGAACAAAATTGTTACAAAAATTGAACCATTCGCTAAGCTTCAGATTATCTTCAAAATAAGGTCAGTTTTTGAAAATACCTTGGGTTCTAATTCACAAAGCCATTCCTTCCATGTACATACTTAAACTGATAATGATAACTGATGAAGTCTTAAATCTCTGTACTATTTCTTACCACTAAAGGAAAAAAGAGAAGGCGCTCAATCCAAAACCACGTGTGAAAAAAGTTCCGGTATTTAAAAACAAATTAACAAAAAAACACTTCAACTTAAGTCCATACAAAAAATATCTTCAGTCAGAATGTGACCAGGCCGAAGGAAAACAATGACCTCCTATACCACAACAGGTATTTTCTGGGCATCCCTAAAGCTTAAACTCAACTATGTGCCTAACAATTTCCAACTCAGATGTATCACAAGGACTCAGTTTGAGATTCGGTAAGTTAAGGAACCAGATGGTCATATGGGTTCCTAATTTCCTTCAGAGGTACAAGTTCTCTGCTGAGCCAGAAAAACGTGTGTATGTGTGCATCCTGGACTGCAGATCAAATTCCATACTTTTTCCTAGCAACCCCCAAGTTAAATGCAGCAGCGTAATAACTGAGACTTAGAAAAGGAACCTGCAACTCAAAGTACCTGCATGTTCCACCTTTCTAGGCAGTCCTAGCTATTTTGCAAGATACACCTAACAGCAGAAGTAAGAATTTTCTTTTCATCAAAATAACATTTTAGCCTCTGGAGATTTTCTAAACAGACCACATGTTAAGATATGGAAATCCCTGGCAAAAATCCAAAGCACAGACTTGTCAACTAATCACAAGTATTCTAGAAAAGCTTTTAGTGACAGTCAAGTAAACACTGTAGTTAAAAGCTTAGGCTCTGGGATATGAATTAAGGATCTACCTATCATTAGCCATAACCTCTAACATGCCACCATTTCCTCATTCATATAATGGTAATAACAATAAAACCTGCTTTATATGGTTACTTTGAGAATTAAATGAAAAAATGCATGTGAGGTGTTCAGTACTACATCTAAGACATATAAAAGGTTCAATAAATATTATTCATTATTATTACTAATCTAGTCCCTCACTATAAAGCATACCTATACTACTTTCTCCTTTGAGTAAACATGTGAGTCCCTACTGAGCCTTTATTATGTGTTAAGTACTATTTGTTCATTCCCATTGTGTGTGTGTGTGTGTGTGTGTATGTGTGTGTGTGTCGTCTGTCTCTGTCTCTCACCATGTCTCCCTTGTCTTTTTCACTCTAGAAATTGCATACCCCAAATTATAAAAGGAACTAGGCCAAATTACAAATTCACACAAATTGAAGCCAAATCAATCAGTGAAAAACAATTCCTTATGGGAGGGGACTCAAATATGATAATGTATATTTTATGATGAAAATAATGAACAAAACCCAACAGTCATCCCTTAACAATACTTTCTCCAAGACTTATTAGATAAATCCAATAATGTAAGTCTCCCTTCAAACAGCTTTGATGTCAATACTGCTAGCCCATCAAGTATTCTTAGTGGTCAGGCATTTTTTAGAAGCATTTTATTCAAGGGAAAAAAAAAAAACAATAAAAATACCTTTGGTACCACTGCTTAGTTTTACCCTCTTTCTCTTGCCCAGACCTTGACTACCATCCTGATCATCCTGAAGGAAAATAAAATTAGCATTATACACAGTCACATTCATAAATTTATATACTTTATAAATATGTTTACAAATCACATTAAACACACAATATATGCATGCTTACATACTACTAATCAACATCCACGTATTTGCTATAAAATATAGCTGTCAGTGCTGTTAATTTTGACTTAAAAATATAGTGAAATATCCCTCATATTAAAACACAAGAGCTCGTAAATATAATCTCTGCTCCTAATGGAAGACTCTTAAACACCCCAAAATGCCAAGACAAAAATTTTCCTAACCTTATAAATTAACACCAAATGCACAAAGAAGCTAAAGGGTGGAATGGGAGAGATTATTACAGGAAGGTAGGAGAGAAGGGGAAAAGATTAACAACGAATAGAGAAAAGGATTTGAGGAGTCTAAGACAAAACAAGTTGAGGAAATCAAATTTTGAAAAATAAGCACAACATATTAGAAGTTGGAGTTGACACTTAAAAATAATAAAAACAAATTGAAATATGCTTAGAAAAAAATCCAAAAAGGAAATACAGACATTTCTGCTCAAGGTACTATACACATTCTAGAAAAACCTTGCACTAAAAATAATGCTTGATGTCAGGGTGGGGAGGGGGCAAGGGGTGGATACTTACAACCTTTTCAAGTTTATAATCAGAGAAGTAACAACATCAATAATTGGTACCCAGAGAGATCATTTGCATGCCCAGGTAAACATCTTGTGGTGGTTTAAGGGTGTATCAGAGCATGTTAACACTGTATAACAGGGTAAGAAAGCCAGCCAGCCACAACAATGCACAGGGAAGAGGAGCAAAGAAAGGAAACCGCCTCTTGTAAAGCCAAGGTAAAAGCAGTGGTGCACCTCTTGGGGAGGAAGCCCTAGGTGTAGGTGCTCATTTCGGATTTTCTTAGTATAGTGCTAAAAAGGCTCCTGCTGTCTTTGCAGTAGAGTTTTTTCCTCTCCAGCTAAAGGTTATGATTCTACCTCACTATACCAGCTCTCCTAAACCAGGGAATGTTACATATGAATCAACAACTGCCACATTATATTATACTGACGTATTTTCCCTATTTTCCAAACACATATGAGCCAACTAATATTTATAAACAGGTTTGATAGTATTTGGCATATAGTCAGTTGTGCTAACAATGGTGCTGGTGGCAGGTTAGAACTGTAGTATAAAGATACTTAACTACAGTATTTAATATCTGTGTATTCCAAGATACTTTTATCAGTTAGCAGCCAACCAATCTCTAAAGCAGAAAAGTAGCCTCAGTTTTATGCTATAACTCTATTTACTGGTGCTACTTCCTTGGCCCAAATCTAATAGCTTTAACTTCAGGTTTCCTTCAAGTTCAGTATCAATCCTCAGCCATTCTCTGGGGTTTTCTAGAGCTACCACTTCGGTCATTCAGCATTTACGGGGCACTTCAATATGTCCTCTCTGTTAATCTTCACCTTTGCCAGGCCTTTCTGGCCATCCACCTGGCAACAGATCTGACAGTCAAACTACAAGCTCCTCCTCTTCAGCCACTCTCAGCTTGCCGCTGGAGAAATTCACCAGAATTAAATATGAAGCCTTAAAAGACAGAAAACAGACTCAGGAATATAAGCATACAGGGCCCAGAGGGATCAGAAATTTGAGATTTCAGCTAATAACCATTTATGAAGCTGGCTCTCCAACACCTGAGAGAAAAGGCAAACTTGGAAAAACATGTTATGTCCCAGGTTAGGATTATTTCATAATTTCAAACATAAACTTCCTATGAAAAGAATATCCTTGATCAAGGATGTTCATGGCAATATGAAGTTTTATAAATGTCCTGGCTTTATACACTTAAAGTACAGGTAGAATTTGCAAAGCAAAGGAGGGGAAAGTCATGCCAAGAAGAGAATATAGCATAAGCAAAGGCAAAAGACAGAAGTCTGAAAACGTGGACCACTGAGTTGGCCTTAACATCACAATAGATATCAAATACAGCTAGGAAGGGAGATTATCTGCATCTGAGCTGCTGGGAAAATGGGCACTCTTATATAATACCAATGGTGAGAATATACAGTAGTACAATTTCCCTGAATGGCAATATGGCAATCTTTAGAATGGAATTCCAGTTCTAGGAATTTAACACAAAGAATTAATCAGACAAGTCAATAGGGACTATATGCATACCTATTCATCACAATGTTATTTATAATGGTAAAAAAAAAAAAAAAAAAAAAAAAAAGTCTTTGGTTTCCAATAAAAGATGATTAGGTAAATAAATAATAGCACACCCATATCATATAAAGAAAAGCAATTCCGGAGCTCTATATTCATTGTGACCACACGGATATTCAAAAACTATTATTATAAATGAGAAAAGCATGCTATCTAAAATAGCATATGCAGTATGAAATCATTTAAGTATTGATAATATTCACACATAAAATCTGTTAGTATATTCCTTTTCATAGATGTTCAAAACTGTCATTAAAAAATGACAAGTTATACAGGAGTATAGACAGCATGAAACCATTAAAACATATCATACATAAAATCTGTTAGAATGTCAAATGTTTTAAAGTCATAACACAGATGAAAAATAAGAAAAAATTTTTAAAAATAAAGAATGTCAAATGTTTACAGTGAGTCACCACTAAGTGATTGAGATTTAGGTAATATTATCTTTTTCTTATTATTTATTTTCTATTTATTCAACAATAAATATGGATTGTAGTTTTAAGTTAATAAACATCTTTTTAAAATACAAGTCTGATTTCCAATACTACTTGCTCCAACAATAACTATATTATCAGTCATAAGTCCTGTATTTTTATTTTTAGAAAGTACAATACTGTAAACAAACATGAATTACTCTCAAGAGTAGGGAATTCAGGCATTAAGGAAAATGAAAACCAACAGCTCTCATAACCACAATTTCCCATCCCTCCAAATTCAAGACGTGGAGCTGAGGTTCATTTGTCCCTGAGGAAGCAGTATAGGACCCTAAGAGAAGATGACAGTCCAACTGACAAGAGGAAATAAATCAAATACAATTCCAACCCAGAGAGCATTTACGCAGCCCTCAGGAATACTTTTCAGGCCTTAAATAGTCCCTGAACAGGGAAGTAGGCACCACTGCTGCATGTGTTTCAGGCACAAAATATGGACATAGGTCCAAATCATTTTGGAAAAGAAACAAGAACACATGAGACAACAAAATCCAAGAAAAAGAGATTCAAACTCCCAATCTACAAAATCTATAGATGGTTTCTCAACCCAAATTAACCTTTCTTTTTTTTTTTGATGGATTTTCTAGAAAGATGAAAACAATGTGAGCTTCATAAAAAGAAGTCAGGTAAATTCACAGTTCGTTACAACAACACGCAAAGAATATTAATACAGAACACACAGGGCCAGAAGGAATATTTAATATGTCACCTTATAAAAATAAAATCCAAAGATCTTAAAAGACTAGAATGAAATGTGTAAGCCCCTATAATCAGACTGTTTGCTTTAAGTCAACTTCACAAGTACACCACCAGAAGGGAACTCTAACTTGTCAGCTGTAAGGTAGAGCCCAGAGGAAAATGCTGGGCATTTATTTTACCTTTGTGGCTCCTGCCAACAATTTAGGTAGCTGCTAAAAAAAAAATAACAAAAAGCTCTAGGCTTTAATGAAGACACAGCATGCTTATCAAAAGATGTCCCATCACTGTGCACTGAATCAGAACATAGATTTTAAAAGGGAATGAGTTTTACCAGACAGATTAAAAGAAAGAACTATGCACAACAGAGAATATTGATATCTAAAGGTAAATATTTAAAACAGTGTCATATGGAAATAAAAATCTTTTTAGAGAGCAAAACAAGAAATAAGTGAACGTTACAATATTTAACACAAGATTGAGAAGAATTTAAAAATTAAAGCTATCAAAGGAATAAGTTGCCTCATAAACTAGGTAAGCTTCCTACAATTGGAAGTATTTATGGAGAGGCTTACCAACTACCAGGAATGTTGTAAAATCAGTTCCTGCATTGGAAAAGAAATACATGAAATATTTCTAAAACCTTGCCCATCAACAGTTCATGTGATTCTCCACCCCACCCTCACTATTAATGTATTTTATGATACCAAATTAAAATTAAACCTTATGCCTCCAAAAGTAAAATTAACTTTTTTTCTTTTACCTATTCATTTATGAAAAGTATCTCTAATTTTTTATTTCAGTTGTCCTAATTTTGCTATTACTTTGGGAAATAATAATCCAAATGATTCACTTCGATTGTGTCCTGAATAAGGAAAAGATATTCAAAGCATATCTACACAGTAACTTATTTTATTTTGAAAAGTGATTACTTCTCAATTATGTAAGAGTACACAGAAAAAAGACAAAAGTAAACAAGCAAAATTTACAAACAGTAATAATCTTTGGATGGTAGGGTTGAATGTAAATGTTTTCTTTTTGTTTTGTCTATCTGTTTTGAGACAGACTATTCTTCTGTCACCCAGGCTGGAATGCAGTGGCCCAATGTCGGCTCAATGTAATCTCTGCCTCCCGGGTTCAAGTGATTCTCCCACCTCAGCCTCTTGAATAGCTGGGATTACAGGCACCTGCCAAAACGCCCAGCTAATTTTTGTATTTTCAGTAGAGGCAGGGTTTCACCATGTTGGCCAGACTGGTCTCGAACTCCCAATCTCCGGTGATCCGCCCGCCTCAGCCTCCCAAAGTGCTGGGATTACAGGTGTGAGCCATTGCACCCACCTTATGCTTTCTTTTTTATACCTTTTTCTATTTTTCAATTTTCCCACAATGAAAATTCATATTTTCATAGCTTCATAGTAGAAAAGTGTCTTAAATGATTTCATTTTATATTAACAGCTAGGTACTTCACAGTCACAGAGATTAAAGATCTGGCCACTGCATACAGATAAATGGGCACTGCTTATGATTACAGCCACAGTGAATATAATCTTTCCTTGAAAAGTTATTTTCATCTAAAAGATACTATTCCCTGAGAAACTCTCTAACTCAACCCATTTACTTGTAATATCAGAGATAATTTTAGTTTGAATTGAATTATCTGATGGTTATAAATTTAAACAAAAAAAGAATAAACATGAACTTAAATCTTAAAATATTTCATAAAGTGTGCTCTTAATTTTGGGGGGGTTCCATACAACACAAACAACATTTTCCACTCCTACTTCATATGAGCTACACACAAAAAAAAAGAGTAAGTACAAGCAGTATGAAGAATGTCAAGTGTATAAATAGCACTGCTGAGTACATAATGTTCTGTTACTCTAGGGACAGCTGGGACAAATATCGATACAACTTGCATGAATAAAATTAAAAAGACATAATACATGTATCATTCAAATAAAACTTTCTGCAAATAAAACTCTTGCTGTTGCTACAGTTTCAAATCTGTTTCATTTTTTTGTTTGTTTTGAGACTGAGTTTTGCTCTTTTTGCCCAGGCTGGAGTGCAATGGCATGATCTCAGTTCACTGGAACCTCCACCTCCCAGGTTCAAGCAATTCTCCTGCCTCAGCTTACTGAGTAGCTGGGATTACAGGCATGCACCACCATACCCAGCTACTTTTGTATTTTTAGTAGAGACAGGGTTTCTCCATGTTGGTCAGGCTGGTCTCAAACTCCCAACCTCAGGTGATACACCGGCCTCAGTCTCCCAAAGTGCTGGGATTACAGGCGCAAGCCACTGCACCTGGTCCATTTTTTAAATAGGAAGTGGTTGAACCGGATTACATCTAGAGTTTCTTCCAACTCTAACTTCTAACTTCAAACATCTTTTAACTGTTACAATTCATTCTCTATAGTAATAATTAAAATGTTATTGCCCTCTTATTCTCATCCTATCTTCCTTTATATATAATATCTTACCTTACAAGAATATAATTATGTAAAGGGTTTGCTTAATAATCCCATGGGCCTATAAGGTAATGGTGTAGAAACTCTAATCCTGAAATCATATCTAACTCTTCACTAAATTCAAATATAAATACTAAAACAAGTATGTCATTTGTGCCTACAGTTGCAAATAAAATGCAACACAGCATTAATATCCTTAATGAAATATTTAAATGGCATAAAATATTTATTTGTTCAAGAACATCTGTATCTGAGTACTCTTAACATATCATCCTCTTTCCATCTATCCTATCCCTTCATCTATTTTCACCTTAACCTATTCTATATTCTTACATTTTGACAATTTTAATATATGTTAAAAAATACTTTGAGAAGAACAAAAGTAAAAGCAAACTTTAATAATCACATTTATTTTTAAAAGAGTTGATCTTATATTTCTCTCCAAATAAATCACACAAACTCTTGCTTATGATACCTAGCCCCAATGGAATTTTTATTCCTTGTAGGCTATTAGACCTAATAAAATAATGTTTTCCATTAATAAATAAAAAAACAAACCAGATTAAAACAGAATATACAACCTCAACACGAGACTAACAGAAGAGTCACAGTAGTTTTATGGCCTCGTTATTAATTAAATTCAAATATATACTTTGTTCTTTAACCTACAATGAATAGAAGTAAAATTTTAGTATATTTTCTTTTGCTTCACAAAGATAAAAGTCAACTCTCTAAAATATCTTACAGGCCAGGCGCAGTGGCTCACAACTGTAATCTCAGCATTTTGGGAGGCCAAAGTGGGTGAATCACCTGAGATCAGGAGTTCAAGACCAGCCTTGCCAACATGGCAGAACCCCAACGCTACTAAAAATACAAAAATTAGCTGGGCGCAGTGGTGTGCACCTGTAATCTCAGCTACTTGGGAGGCTGAGACAAGAGAATCACTTGAACCCAGGAGGTGGGGGTTCAGTGAGCCGAGATCACCCCACTGCACTCCAGCCTGGGCAACATGCACTCCAGCCTGGGCAACAGAGTAAGACTGTCTCAAAATAAATAAAGACAATAAAATAAAATATCTTACAATCTACATATCAGCTTTTAGTCTCTTGATGTACAATAGTAACTATTACACTTAAGGAAAGCTTTGATTTTCATTAAAACTCTGTAACAGCCATTACTGGCTAAAGAGGCATTACATTATCAATTGTAGTTTTTCTCAAAAGGTAGTGCCACTAAAATAGAAAGTTTATAATAAATTATTGGTACATTATTTAGCTATTATCACTACCCACTATTATTAGATATCAACTGAATCCAGGGAAAAGAATGGCTAATGTCATATCCTGGTTGTGGAAGTTTTAAAACATGTTTACAAATTCTCTGACATTCTTCCCATCAAGAGGTGGGATCCATATCACCTCCCACTGAATCTGGGCATATTTTAGCAACTCATTTACAACTAAAAAGGATGAAGTGAAGTGACACTATGTAACTTCCAAGGCTAGCTCAGAAAAGGCTCTACAGCTTCTACTCTTGGGCTGCTGGCCTGGGAGAAGTGAGTCACTATGTAAGATGTCCAACTTGAGACCACCATGCTGGAGAAACCACATGTGGTCATACTGATCAACAGCCAGCTGAGTTCCCAGTGGACAGCCAGCAGCAACTATCAGCCCTGTGAGTGAGCCATCTTAGATCTCCATCTCAGTTTGAAGCCCTCTGATGACAGCTGCAGCCAACAACGAACTGCAACCACATATTAACCTAAAGTGAGAACTGTCTGGATGCCTTTCCCACGTTCCTAAGTCATAAAATTGTGAGCAAAACGAAATGGTAATTTTAAGACATAAAGCTTTGGGCAAATTTGCTGCATAGCAATAGTAATGACAATCATGGTTTATCCACTTTATAGAAAGAACACTTAGACTAGCAGACAGAACAACTAGTAAGCAGTGTCAATTCCACCATTAACTAAAGGGCATTTACCAGCCTTAGTGAATCAGTTAATTCTCTGGAATTCAGATTTTTCATTCACAAATAAGAAAGACAAAGTGAATTATATGGTCCCTTTTAGCGAAAGTATTCATAATTTTTATAATCCTTGAATTGCCTGACACTAATTTCCATTTTGTTTTTGTTATATCACATGACTTTTCTATTACTTTTCATTTTTTTTTTTTTTTTTTTTGAGATGGAGTCTTACTCTGTCACCCAGGCTGAAGTGCAATGATGCAATCTCAGGTCTGCAACGTCCACGTTCCAGGTTCAAGTGAATATCGTGCCTCAGCCTCCCAAGTAGCTGAAATTACATGCATGTGCCACCATACCCAGCTAATTTTTGTATTTTTTTTTCTTTTTTTGAGATGGAGTCTCACTCTGTAGCCCAGGCTCGAGTACAGTGGCAGGATCTTGCTCACTGAAACCTCCGCCTCCCAGGTCCCAGTTCAAGCAACTCTTCTGCCTCAGTTTCCCAAGTAGCTGGGATTACAGGCACGAGCCACCATGCCCAGCTAATTTTTGTATATATTTTTTAGTAGAGATGGGGTTTTACCATGTTGGCCAGTCTGGTCTTGAACTCCTGACCTCGTGATCTGCCCACCTCGGCCTCCCAAAGTGCTGGGATTACAGGCGTGAGCCACTGTGCCCTAATTTTTGTATTTTCAATAGAGACGGGGTTTCACCATGTTAGCCAGGCTGGTCTGAAGCTCCTGACCTCGTGATCCGCCCACCTAGGCCTCCCAAAGTGCTGGATTACAGGCGTGAGCCAACTCTCCCAGCCTAAATTATTTTAATAAAGTGCTCTGAACAATGACCACACCATTTCATTACGGTATGGTTGTCTAAAGTTTCTACTGGTTACAGATATAAGACTCCTCCTGCCCAGGTGGCTTTTGCTAAAGAAGTACCCATTCATTCACTCATTCATATTCAACTCCTAATCTTCTGAGACTCGCCTTTTGATAGGCCATTCCACCTCCCTACAAAATGCCCTTAAAGCAGAATAAACAGTTTAAAACTACATGTGTATTATCAATTACTTCCTTCTATGGCATATGACGAATTAGCATTCTTACTCCTACCATTCCCCTCCCCATCTTCAAAATGGAATTATTACAGTTTAGTTAAAATAATAAATAATGTTCACATGGTTTTGAAAGTCTATTTTAAATATCAGCAAGCTTTTCCCATTTGTCATTATAGCAATACGATGCTCAGAAGTTACTATTTTGTTGCAAAACAAAAGCAAAATTTGTAAGCTAATCATTTACATAAGCTTTTTTAATGACTCTATTTTATTTCTTTTTTTTTTTTTTTTTTTTTTGAGACGGAGTTTCGCTCTTGTTACCCAGGCTGGAGTGCAATGGCGCGATCTCGGCTCAGCGCAACCTCCGCCTCCTGGGCTCAGGCAATTCTCCTGCCTCAGCCTCCTAAGTAGCTGGGATTACACGCACACGCCACCATGCCCAGCTAATTTTTTGTATTTTTAGTAGAGACGGGGTTTCACCATGTTGACCAGGCTGGTCTCGATCTCTTGACCTCATGATCCACCCGCCTCGGCCTCCCAAAGTGCTGGGATTACAGGCTTGAGCCACCGAGCCCGGCCCTCTATTTTATTTCTTTAACACACATAATAGTGTCTACAATATTCTGGGCACCAGGGCTCTATGTGCTTACATGTATCAACTCATTCAATCCTCAGAATATTCTCATGAAACAAGCACTATTATTTCCATTTCACAGATAAGGAAATTTAGATATGAAGAAGTTAAGACAGTTGCCAAACGTCACACTACTAATAGGTAAAGGAGCCAGAATTCAAATGCAGGCAGTCTAATTCCGGAGTCAAACTCCTAAACAGCATAATAAACTGCCTCTCCAAACTGATGAAAATTCTTGAAAATTGTCCAAAATGAGACGCCACAAAATGTAACATTTTGTGAAAGCCTTAATGGAGGGGAAAAACTACTAAAAAATTTAGATTTTAAAGTGTTAAATCAATTACAAGACTTCCATAACAGAAAAAGCATATTTTGCTTAGTTCACTTTATATTATCAACTCAAAATAAATTTCCAAAAGAAAAAGGACATATATGTTTAAATATAATTTTATTTTTTAGATTTTAATAATTAAATGTATTAGAAATATAAAATTTAAATTTTATAAGCAACAAGATTATAAGCAAATATAATAGCAATTTTTCTCTTATAAATTATGCACTAATAAAATATAGAAATATAAGATTTATTATTCATAAACACTACAAAAATTGAAATATCAAATTAGTGGTCTTTTTCCCAGTATATAGATTTAAAAAAAAAAAATCCCTGACATGTAAACTGTAACTTCATTATGAGATTAGAAAAATGGTTACATTTCATAATATTTTAATAAATTATTCTTAATTTAGCAGAATTTTCAAAAATATAGACCTTGTTCTGTCACGACGTAATAGTGTGATCTAGGCTTCCCAGAAGCCATTCTGGGTTTCAGTGTCCTTGTCTACAGAATGAAGAACTTAAACTACATAATATCTATAAATCTATATAGTTCTAAAACTTATAAAATTAGACTTTTTAAAAAGTTTGAACTTTAAGTCTCACCTCATCTGAAGAATCTACTTGTCCCAAAGTTCCTGTTGCGCCTACAAAACCTTTGGAGGAGAAGAAAAATAGTTGTCCTTCATAGTTGCTACATATTGCTTTACTTTCAAATTATTTTGAGAAATACAAATATCAAAAAGCTAAATTTCATTACCTTAGGACACCATTCTAATGGTTATCTTCTTGGCGAGGTCCAACACTTATCTTTTTTTTTTTTTTTTTTTTTTTTTTTTTTTTCTGAGACAGAGTCTTGCTCTGTCACCAAGGCTGCAGTGCAGTGCACAATCTCAGCTCACTGCAACCTCCATCTCTAGGGTTCAAGTGATTCTCCTGCCTCAGCCTCCCAAGTAGCTGGGCTTACAGGTGCCTGCCACCATGCCCAGCTAATTTTTGTATTTTAGTAAAGACGGGGTTTTCACCATGTTAGCCACGCTGGTCTCAAACTTCCAGTCTCAGGTGGTCCGCCTACCTTGGCCTCCCAAATTGCTGAGATTACAGGCAAGAGCCGCTGGGCCCAGCATCCAACATTTATCTTAAATAAGTTTGGACCTAATAGGTTTATACTTCAACAGGAAATCTCCAGTGAAAACTCAGATTTAATACAGTAATTACAAATGGTGTTTCAGAAGGATCTCTTTCTTTTTAGTTTTAAACCCCAGTTTACTAAAATACTGAGGTAGTAAAGTTATGGGCTACTCTTGAATAACAACTATACATTTTCCATGAGCTAGAAACAAAACTTTAATAAGCTAATCAAATTCCATGTAAGAAAAATGCATCTCTTCTTTGGCAATCAATTCTTTTTTGGCTCTGAATTTTTACTACAATTGCTACTTTTCTTACAAAGAATAATACTGTTTTAGCTCAAAATAAATTTTTCCAATAATGAGTAAAGTTTGAGAGGGTTTTTTGGTTTAAATACAGAAAAGTTACTACTGTTCAAATTTAATATTTAGACAAACCTTGAACTGCCAGAGAACTAGTACCAGCAGATGGCTCCTGCACACCATATACAAGCTTATCCTCAGGATATGTAAGTCCGGAGCTCTTCAAAGCTATAAGGTACTTTTCATGACTTTTCTTTGCACAAGCATTTTCCCCAAGACCTAATTAAAACAAACTTCAAATCAGAAAAAAATATTCCATTCAAAATCTCAGTATGGTCTTTTCATTAACTAATATCTATAAACAGGTAAATAATCTAATGGAGGGGGAACCCTAGAATTAATAATGTAAGATAGCTTCAGATAACATTTTGGTGCTTATGTTTATCACCAGAATATACAGCATGTTTATACCAAATAATGAAATCTACAAAGTAGTTTAGCATCTAAAATATCCAAGGGAATGTGGGACACAAAGATTAATAAGACATGATCTTAGCTTTCAAGGAACCTGAAAATTACACAAAAGACAGGCAGAGAGTTAATATGGTAGATGATAATTATGTAGCAGAATGCACCATTTGGCTTGACAGTCTGTGCTCTCATAATATCAACCATGAAGTTATCCAAAGCAGAGTGCTTGGGAAAGGCTTTTGAATGTTTTGTATAACAATATACCATTCAACAATTCTAAGTTTTATAACTTAAACTGTGTATTATTAGAAAATCTCATACAACCCAAAAACCTAGAATATCAAAAGTGAAAACACAGACATTATAGTTGTTACTGTTTAAAGAAAGGGGATCACTTCTCAGCCTTCTGGCTAAGATCGAGTGTTTAAAGAGGTACAGCATAATTACGTCACAACAAAAGTTAGGAGACCTGGGTTCTAGTACCAACTCCAACATAAATTAATTGTGAGGTTTAAATAGTTCATTTCATTTTTCTAGGGCTCAGTTTCCTCATCCATAAAACAAGAGTTCTTTTAATAACTTCCAGCTTTAGCATTCTATGAAAAATCTACAATTTACCTTTTTTAAGTTCTGAAATACGCAATTTCTTATCATTATAATAATATATGTAAACTATAAACTTCTTCTAACATTTTACTTACCAGAAGTTAGATCTTTGTAATTTTGCTGGTTTGTCAAAACCTGAGTAAGAACAGACCGCATTGCTCCTCCCATTTTAGTTAGGTCTTCTAAAAAGGAAATTTGAGGTTCCAAAAGCTGAAGGACTTTGTTAAGGTCCTTTTCTGATGGTCCATCAGCTGCTAAAAGTAAAAAAGAAAAAAAAATCAAGTAAGGATGATTTTCTTTAAAATATCTTACTAAAAATAACAGTATTTATTCTTTCAAAATTACAGTGGCTTACAGTATTTTATAATTTAAAAAAGTCAACGCAAGAACTCTGTTTAGAAAATTGGTATCTACCCAGCACCTACCCAAGCAAGGGTAGACTTGCTCAGGAACTCAGTCCTTTGGAAAAAAGATCAAAAAACAGAAATGGCCTCCTAAGGTATGAAGCACTTAATTTGTATAAGAAGCATTTGAATACAAAAAATTAGCCAGATGTGGTGGCATGCATCTGTAGTCCCAACTACTCAGAGTCTGAGGCGGAAGAATGGCTTAAGCCTAGAAGTGAAGGTTGCAGTTTACTGAGATTATGCCACTGTACTCCAGCCTGGGTGACAGAGTGATACCCTGTCTCAAAACAAAACGAACAAAACAAAAAGCAGCATTTGATCTGTGGGCCCTATACTTCCACATATATAAATGTTACCATAAGATTGTTTCAGAAAGAGATAATATTTAAGAAAAAGTTTAGATCACATCCTAGAATAAAACAAGAGAGAATTCAAATATATTCAGAGTAGTATAAGAATATTAGGACAGGCCAGGCACGGTGGCTCAAGCCTGTAATCCCAGCACTTTGGGAGGCCGAGGTGGGTGGATCACAAGGCCAAGAGATCAAGACCATCCTGGTCAACATGGTGAAACCCCATCTCTACTGAAAATACAAAACATTATCTGGGCATGGTGGCACGTGCCTGTAATCCCAGCTACTCAGGAGGCTGAGGCAGGAGAATTGCCTGAACCCAGGACGCGGAGGTTGCAGTGAGCCGAGATCACACCATTGCACTCCAGCCTGGGTAACAAAAGTGAAACTCCATCTCAAAAAAAAAAAGAATATTAGGACAAAATTATGTCAAATTTAAACCTGCATAACAAATAACGTGCCGGGAGCAGTGGATAATCCCAGCACTTTGGGAGGCCAAGGCAGGTGGATCACAAGGTCAGGAGTTCAAGACCATCCGGGCCAACATGGTGAAACCCCATCCCTATTAAAAATACAAAAATTAGCCAGGCGTGGTGGTGCACGCCTGTAATCCCAGCTACTTGGGAGGCTGAGGCAGGAAAATCACTTGAACCCGGGAGGCAGAGGTTGCAATGAGCCAAGATCGCCCCACTGCACTCCAGCCTGGCAACAGAGCGAGACTCGGTCTCAAAAAATAAATAAAAATAAAAGTAAATAACCCATCCCCTATAATATTCCAAAAATACAGATTCACGTTAGCTGAAGGGCAAAGCAACTAAAAGATAACTTTTCATAAACATGAATAGTATTATTAAAAACTAAAAACTTAAAAAACAGGCAAATAGAGCTGGAGAGAAAGAAAAGCAGCTTGGACAACTAAAAAAGAGTATTAAAGATGAAAAGAATAGAGATATTTTACAGAAGCCAAGGTCTAAAAGGAAAGAAATGAATAAAGAGATTTATAGCTTAACCATAATTGCTTTTAAAACCAAAACAAACAAATGAACAAAACCATACCTATAAAAGAGGTGATGGAGAACCTGTGTGTCCAGGAAAGCGGATGTCCATTTCATTCAACATATATTCAGAATCTCAAACCCTATTTTCTCAGAGTAAAGCTAATGCTATTTATTATTCAACTTTATATTCTCCTCAGTGACTTACATAGTAACATAGTAGATGTTTAATTAATGTTTGCTCTTGGTTTTCGAGGGCTCTGACACAAGCTCTAAGACAAGTTTAAGGATTATAGGGTGAATGAGAAACAGAATTGAAAGAAATTGAGAAACCACAAGATCTTAGAGCTTTCATTGCCTTGGATTAGGTTACCGTAAACTCTTTAATTTTAAACAGTAATCTCTATACAAAAATGCAGAATTTTTTTTTTTTGCATAGACAGCAATTAATGCTGAACAGAGTAATAATATAAGGAAGAAACTTTCATGAACCTACATTCATGCAGTTCATCTTTAGATAAAAACTGTTTCCATTCTTTCCTTCATGTTTTCAGATCATAATATAATTATAAAGCTATGTACTTATGTTGTCTACCTTTTATAACTGTAATGTTAACCACAATAACAATAAAAATATACAGGCCAGGCACGGTGGTTCACGCCTGCAATCCCAGCACTCTGGGAGGCCAAGGTGGGTAGATCAACTGAGATCAGGCGTTTGAGACCAGTCTGGCCAACATGGTAAAATCCCATCTCTACTAAAAATACCAAAAATTAGCCAGGAGTGGTAGTGGATGCCTGTAATTCCAACTACTCAGGAGGCTGAGGCAGGAGAAGCACTTGAACCCGGGAGGCGGAGGTTGTAGTGAGCTGAGATTGCGCCACTGCACTCCAGCCTGGGCAACAAGAGCAAAGCTCCATCTCAAATATACATAGACATACATATATAACATACACTTTAGTGTGAAGTATTCTTTGATTAAACTAATGATAAGCATTAAGGTTCTCATAATAAATAATTTCTGTTTCTAAAATAGAACGCCTATAATACAAAATGTAAATTCCCAAAAGGTCTGCTAACTAGTATGTGAGAAATAATGCAGAAAGCAATTTCAATAACCCAGCTAGTAACTGGTTCCTTAATTCCAAAGAGACAGTAATCTGGAACCAAATCAAAATAATATTTTTCTTTTTTTTTTTTTTTTTTTTTTTTTTTTTTTTGACACAAGGTCTCATTCTATCACCCAGACTGGAGTGCAGTGACGTAATCATAGCTCACGGCAGCCTTGAACTTCTGAGCTCAAGGAATCCTCCCACCTCAGCCTCCCAAGTGGCTAGAACTACAGACACATGCTACCACCACACCCAGCTATCTTTTAAAAGTGTTTGTAATCGCTTCTTGGCCTTTTGGCCAAGATCAAGTATAAAAATGTTTGTAAAGACAGGATCTCTATGTTGCCCAGGTGGTCTTAAGCTCCTGTCTTCAAGCAATCCTCCTGCCGCAGCCCCTCAAAGTGCTGGGATTACAGGTATGAACCGCCATGCCCAGCTTATTTTTCTTATATCTTATAAGATATATACTCTGAGATATATATATATATTCAAGTAGATATATATTCTACTTGTTAAGTAGAAGTACTTAACAAACAATTGTATGATTTTGCTTAAAATGTACAAATAAGGAAGTATAATGGTTTCCTCACAATAAAGATAAGATAGTTTAAGAAATGAGGACATTATATAACATTCCTCTACACTTTAAGGATAGCAACAGAAGATGAAAATGTGTGCCACAGTTTCAAAATGAATATAAAGTTATTTATAGTACTAAATAGTTTTAAACCTCTTAAATTAATGCAAAATGTAGTCTCTTCTAGAATAGAAATGCAGGTATCATTAGAAAGGTAAAAGACATAACAAAAAGTTAATAAATTTGATTCATACTACTAATGAATATCTGCAATTCACAACACCAGACTGAGAACTTTAATAGATACCTAAATCCAAATATTTAACTAAATGAACTATATTTATCAAGATTGTGATTAAATCTTAAAAGTTAAGAAGTACATCTGTAATTTAATTCTCTTTTAAATACTAACATGATGATTGCACACACATATATTCTACCAGTAATCTGAAAGTGAGCAATCTGACCCATCATAAGTCATTATATAATATATATGGAGAATAAAAATATAATACAGACCCCTTAAAAAAAATGTTGAAAAAGCATTTTATCTTCTAAAATCTAAGTTGAATCCAAACATTTCCAGTTCTCAATTCTGCTTTATCCTAATATTGCAAATAAAGTCACTTTAACCCCACAAAATGGTTACTTCCTCATCTGCAAAATCAAGTAAGTTTTACCAAAAATGTTTATGACCCCAGAAGCAGAAAGCACCAAACTACGTCTACTACAACATATCCATAAGGTTATATAAATTATTTTTAGCATGTTTCTATTCATTCTGTAGTTTATAGTCACCTCTTTTTAAATGTTAAGCAAAAAAAGATATCTGAAAAAATTCACCTCATTATTAATGCTAAAACTTTGTAAATTTAGAATTTAAAAAGAGTACTAACAAGAAGTAGACTAAAACATACCTGGTTCATTATAGCCTTCTCTTAAGTACTGAATAAGACAAAAAATAAATCTTGGAAGAACAAATTCAGACATCATCAGTAAGTCTTTAGGGACACAGGGAATATTTGAACTTGATTTAATTTGATGCCTTTTGCAAAACCTGTAATATGAAAAAGAAAAAAATTAACAGTAATGTATAATCATCCAAAAACATATTATTTCTGTTTACAATACTCATAAATAGAATATAGGCCAATATAATCCTCCTTTATGATTTTTAAGTTACCAAGTTAAAAGAATATAATTTTAATCAGTCTTTATATTAAAAAAGGCACTCAGGTAGATTTTTCCCAAGAAAAGACAATAAAATTAATAGTAAAATTCCAAATAGAACACAAAAAGAAAAATCTCATTAGATGGCACATTTGTTAACTGACATTTATTACTTTCAGGTACCTCTTTATGACTTCCACTCTTTTAAACCATTAAGAACATTATTGATCACTTCCAAAGAATTTATATTTTTCCTCACAATTTCTAACTTATTGTATTAATGAATAGGTAAGTGACATAAAAACTTGAAGTTTATTTTTAAAGTGTATACACTTAAGTGTATTCACTCCTTCTAATCTTGTTTATATTCACTTTTCTTTCTTTCTTTTTTCTTTTTTTTTTTGAGAAGGAGTCTTGGTCTGTCGCCCAGGCTGGAGTGCAGTGGCAGGATCTCAGTTCACTGTAACCTTTGCCCAGGATCAAGCGATTTTCCCTCCGTCAGCCTCCCAAGTAGCTGGGACTATAGGTGTGCACCACTATGCCAGCTAATTTTTTAAATTTTTAGTAGAGGTGGGGTTTCACAATGTTGGTTGGCCAGGCTGGTCTCAAACTCCTGACCTCAGGTGATCTACATGCCTCAGCCCCTCAAAGTGCTGGGATTACAGTCATGAGCCACTGCGCCCAGCCTATATTCATTTTCAAGTATGACTGGCATGCTTGAGCAAAAATGAAGTGAACTATTGTTTGTTTGTTTTTTTTCCTTAAAGACAGGGTCTTGCTTTTTCACCCACATGCATCCTGGAAGTCCTCGGCTCAAACAATCCTCCCACCTCAGCCTCAGGCACGTGCCCCTATGCCTGGCTTTTTTATTTTTACTTTTTGTAGAGACAGGGTCTTGCTACACTGCCAAGGCTGATGTTGAACTCCTGGCCTCAAGTGATCCTCCAGCCTTGACCTCCCAAAGTGCTGGGATTACAGGCATGAGCCACTGTGGCCCACCCTGAAGAAAACTATTCTATAGTCAACATCCAAATAATCACAAGTAAGTTATTCTGTGACCAATCACATAATTACCACATTAAACATGTAAAATGCCTAGAAATAAGTAGAAGGGAAGAGAATCTATTTAAGCTGTAAAATACAAAAGAGCTGGATAAATAGAGAAAAACTACACTCCTAAATGGAAAAATCAATTCTATATTTTTTTAAAAGACAGTTTCAGTCACGTACAGTGGCTCACACCTACAATCCCAGCACTTTGTGAAGCTGAGGCCAGTGGATCATCTGAAGTCAGGAGTTCAAGACCAGCCTGGCCAATGTGGCAAAATCCCATCTCTACCAAAAATACAAAAATTAGCCAGATGTAGTGGCATACGTCTGTAGTCCCAGCTACTCAGGAGGTTGAGGCAGGAGAATCGCTTGAACTCGGAAGGTGGAGGTTGCAGTGAGCCAAGATCACACCACTGCACTCCAGCCTGGGTAACAGAGTGAGACTCTGTCTCGAAAAAATACTAAAAACAAAAGACAGTTTTCCCCCAAACTTAATGCCATTAGATTTACATCCCAATGGAATTAATCACAAACTAATTCTAAAGTTCAAAAAGAAGAGCAAATGTGTGAAAAATCCTACTAAAAAAGCCTGAAGATAAAAGATTAATAATGTACTGGATCTTAAAGCACAGTATAAAACTATTTTAATTAAAATTATCTGGTAATGTGCTAACATCAATGGACCGCAATGGCCTGGGCATGGTGGCTCATGCCTGTAATCCCAGCACATTGGGAGGCCAAGGCTGAAGGATCACTTGAGGCCAGGAATTCAAAACCGGACTAGGCGACACACCAAGACACAGTCTACCAAAGAAAAGTTAAATAAATAATTTTAAATGAACAACAATAAAGTTCAGAAAAAGTATATATAAATTTGAGATACATGTGACATCTCAATTCAATATGGTGGGGAAGAGACTTAATAAACTACTTTAGAACAAAATTTATTATTATTTAAGTGCAGGAAGCAAATTTGATTCCTATCTCATACTATATACAAAATATATTCCATATACATTAAAAATCAAATGTAAGGTGGAGCCTGGAAGAAAATTAACTATTTTCCTATATTATCTCAGAACATAAAAAGCCTAAGTTAAGACTTAAAACCAAAAGCCACAAAAGTAAGAAAAAAACCTGACTATGCAAATCAAAAGCTTCTACATAGAAGACAATAACTGGAAAAAATATTTACAATATATAAAAGAGATAAAAGATTAACATCTATGATTACAAACTCTCAAAAATGGATAAGAAAAATGAAACAGTTCAGTAGAAAAATCAAGCAAGGTCATGAACAATTCACAATGCAAGTACCAAATAGCAAATAAACAAATGAAAAGACGCTCCAGTTTTCTCTAATAATCAAAGCAATGAATTTTATTAAAACAAAAAATGAGTAACTGTAGAAACCATTTTGTGATATCCAGTGAAATAACTGACCCATGCAATGAAGCCATTAGGTTTTCATTACAGTTACTTACAGTTCATTACAGTTAATTTTATTACATGTGATAATAATATTGTAGTTATATAAGAAAAAGATCTGACTATTACATCCTTATCAATCTGCCAGGTACAGTGGCTCAGGCCTTAATCCCAGCACCTTGGGAGGCTGAGGTGGGCAGGTTACTTGAGATCAGGAGTTCGAGACCAGCCTGGCTAACATGGTGAAACCTCATCCCTACTAAAAAAATACAAAACAATTAACCAGGTATGGTGGCATACACCTGTAGTCCTAGCTACTCAGAAGGCTGAGGCAGGAGAATTGCTTAAACCCAGAAGGCAGAGGTTGCAGTGAGCTGAGATCATGCCACTGCACTCCAGCCCAGGTGACAGAGGGAGGCTCTGTGTTTAAAAAAAAAAAAAAAATACTATCAATCTTAGTATCACTAGAAGTTTAAAAAAAAAAAAGAAAAGAAAGAAACTATGATGTGAGTGAAGCACACAACATGACTTATGAAATGTTTTTATCAAACAAACTGAACTTGAATGACACCATGTCTCCAGAGCTAACCTCCATGTACAAGAAGCATGGGAGATAAAGGAACACGTTAAATGACACCACAAAAAAGCAAATGGACAAACGTAGAATGTGAGGGATTATACAAGACAACTGACCCAGTTTCTGTAACCTGTCAGTGACAGAGGGGAATAAAGGGGTACCAGGGCTACTCTAGGTTAAAAGAGGTTTGAGAGAACCAAATGCAATATGTAAACTAGTTCTAATAAACCAACTCTGAAAGGAATTTTTGAAAAGTACTTTTTATCCTTTCAAAAAGGAAATTTCTTTCTGGGGAAAGCTGATTATAAACTGGATACTAATTCATTACAGCTGATTTTACTAGTGTGATGATGTTGAGGTTATATAAGAAAATGTTCATGATTATTTGATGTTATAAGAATTATTTGTGACAATAACAGCACTGTGATTATCACTAAAAGGTGAATTCCTGGCCCGGTGCAGTGGCTCACACCTATCATCTCAGTACTTTGGGAGGCCAAGCCAGGCAGATCACTTGAATCAGGAGTTCAAGACCAGACTGGCCAACATGGCAAAGCCCTGTTTCTACTAAAAACACAAAACTTAGCCAAGTGTGGTGGTGTGCACCTATAATCCCAGTTACTCAGGAGGCTGAGATAAGAGAATCACTTGAACTCAGGAGGTGGAGATTGTAGTGAGCCGAGATAGTGCGGCACTGCACTCCAGCATGGATAACAGAGTGAGACTTGCCTTAAATAAAAATTTTAAAAAGTAAATTCCCTGTCTTTTAGACAGAGGCAGGGATTTATAGATGAAATGTTCTAATATATGCAACCGGCTTCAAAATAATCTGGTGAGATAAAGGGAAGTAGATGGGAGTACACCAAGAGCAGCTCTGAATTGCTACTTGTTCAAACTAAGAGATACATGAGGTTTCATTATGTTATGTTCATTAAACAGAATATGTATCAATATTAAAGTCAATAAAGTACTCCCTTCTGATGTTTAAGGAATTCATTTAAAAGAAGGTTAAATTTGTCTTTCAGTCAAAAATAATACCAAGGATTTTTTTTCCTAACAAAAGACCATACTATTTAAGTTCATTGTGCTGACTGCTTTTATATGTTTTAAATTTCCTATACTAAAAAACTAAAAATCTTAAAAAGAAAAAAAAACCCTAATCTTTAAAGATGAATACTGAAACATGTCAGGGTGAAATGACATGATTTGGGGGAGTTGCTTTAAAATACGTCAGCAAAAGGGAAAAAAGAGCAGTTGAAGCAAATGTGGCTGAAATCTTTTAAAATATTGAGTCTGCGTGACTAGCACAGGAAGGTTCAACGTCCTGTTGTATCTACCTTTGCATATGTTTGGAAATTTTCATAATGTAAAAACAGTTTTTCATCTTGCAGATCAGGAAAAATTAACTTTACTAATTCACGGAAAGCATGTTCAGAAATTTTTGTTGCACAGATGGAAGAGTAACAGGTAGAATTTTTGGTAGCATTTGACCATAACTATCAAAATTTTGAATGTTCGTAACACTAGCTTACCATTTCTATTTCCACAAATTTATTATACAGAAATACTCCTAAATATGCTTACAAAGATGTTCACTATACCATCATTTATAATATTAAAAAGTTTTAAAATGCATGCATTTAATCATAGAAGAAAAGTAAACCAAACTATGGCAGATACACAAAATAATTTTTTAAAAAATGAGGTAGACCAAAAAGCACTAAAGTATAATTATATCTAAGATAAATTGAGAAATGAATTGTATAGCAGTACAATTAATCACTTCTATAAATATAATATTGGAGAAGGCAAAATAAATGTTAATATAAATAAAAAGAAAAATATTTTCAGAAATATATACCCAAACTTTGTAGAAATTAACTGAGAGTATGATATGGTACACTTTTACTTTCTATGTTAATTTTACCTATAATGTTGGAATTTTATGTAACTAACATATGTATAACTTTACAATCAAAAGGAAAAATTTAAACCAAAAGCAAAAAATACATTATACCACACATTTGGTTTAGTACCACAATTTAAAACATCATCAGTATCCTTTGTTTGCCTCAAGGACCCTTTTTAGAATCTAACAAAAGTTACAACTCTTAAGAAAAAGTATACACAAATGCAAAATAAAAGTTAGCATGTTCACACTCTGCTGAAGTGTATCTACCCTAAAGATAGGGCTTTTAATTGTTAGGTCAGCAGATTACAGTGCAGAGAGATGGATTTTCCTTGGTCCTCAAGGCAGACACACAGGCAGAGCCTCAGCAACCTTTTAAGTTGCCTCTGTATCCCAACCAAATAGCATTTTTCACATCTGCCATTATGATGATAAAAGTTAGGAAGCATTACACCTTAAGGTTCAAACCTTGATTTAAAATAAAAAAAATGATTTTAAGAACTTCCTTCAAGCTAGGTGCAGTCACTCACACCTGTAATCCCAGCACTCTGGGAGGCCACAGTGGGCGAGTTACTTGAGATCAGGAGTTCAAGACCAGTCTGGCCAACATAGTAAAACCCTGTTTCTACTAAAAACACAAAAGCATACACCTGTAATCCCAGCTATTCAGGAGGCTGAGGTGAAAGAATTGCTTGAATCCAGGAGGCAGAGGTTGCAGAGAGCTGAGATCTCACCACTGCACTCCAGCCTGAATGACAGAGCAAGACTCCCAACTCCAAAAACGAACAAAAACAAAAAAACAAAAAAAAAACAACTTCTTCCAGCTGGGACACACAATATCTCAATATCTAAATAAAATCAAGTACACTTTTAAAAGCTATTATTTCCATAAAAGCTTTTTTCTTTTTTTTTTGAGACATAGTCTCACTTGGTTGCCCAGACTGGAGGAGTACAGTGGTATGATCTCAGCTCACTGCAACCTCTGCCTCCCAGGTTCAAGTGATTCTCCTGCCTCAGCCTCCCAAGTAGCTGGGACTACAGGCACGCACCACCACACCCATCTAATTTTTTGTATTTTTAGTAGAGATGGGGTTGCTCCATGTTGGCCAGGCTGGTCTTGAACTCCTGACCTCAGGTGATCCACTGGACTCAGCTTCCCAAAGTGCTAAAATTACAGGCATGAGCCCCTGTGCCCAGCCCATAAAAGCTTTTGTAAAGGAGAACCTGGCCTGTGTGACAGATTAGAAAGCTAGTTGTTACCTAAGATAACTTAATTAAGAAGCCTGTAAGTATAAATGTGAAGAAGAGAAAGTGGAAGAAAGGAAAGACAGCAGAGAAGAACAGAAAAACATACACTAAATTGAAGGATGCAATAAAAGAATTGAGAGCTGTGCTGGAAACAGTGAGTTCCTCTTCGAAAGTTCTATTTGTCCTCTATTTTCAAAGCCTCCTTGCCCCTAGTTAACAACCTTCCATCTATTCCCAATCTGTAAACTATATAACCTACGACTGTTCCTTATTTGGCACCCTTTGTTCTGAAACAGCTCTTCCTGAAGCTGTAACCCCTACCCCTGCTCCATTTGAAGTAGCCAATCCGGATCAGCTTAGATTGTGCAATCGGACCCCAGCCAATGGGGACCAGACACAGAAGCAGGTACTGACTGCATTAGGGATAAAAATCCCTTCCCTCTTTTATTCAGTGTGCTCTTGCAGTGGCCAGAAGATCGAGCAGCACCCTTCAGAAATAAATCTGCCTTGCTGAGAAATCCTTTATTTGAGTGCTCGTTTTCTTTGCAACTGACTATAAGCTCTTATTGCCAACAGCTGGAAAGCAGAAAGTGTAAGGATTAGAAAGCTCTCTTGGACATTTTGTGCAGGAAAGAAACCAATTCCAAAGAGCTACTGGGTGGAGTAAAGAACAATTTGAACAGAGTATCAAGTAGCTTCAAGGAATGAAGATTCAAGCAGGGAAATAAGCCAAAGGAACAGCAAGAATGGTCTAAATAATTTTGAGACTGAGGTTACAGAAGTGTAACAAGACTGGAGATTAAAAGCTTAATGGTTAAAAAAGTAAAAAAATGAGAATCTGGGAACTAGTTTGAATACAGCAGACCTGTCCAATATGGATGTAACATACTGTAAGACTGTCGAACAAAACTGGTTTTTGTAATTCAGCCTGAGCATACTGTGGGGACTGATCATTTAACATAGCAGATGCTCAATATAGACTTGATAATACCCAGTTTGAGGCAGGAAGATTTCCTAAGCCCAGGAATTCATGACCAGCCTGGGCAATATAGCATGATCCTATCTCTTAAAAAAATCTTTTTTAAAATTAATATTATTTCATCAAGTCTTAGAAAAAGACTTGCTGAAACAAAGACTTAACTAAACAGAATTTTTTTTTTTTTTTAAAGATGAAATCTTGCTCTTCACCCACGCAGGAGTGCAGTGGCACGATCTCAGCTCACTGCAACCTCCACCTCCCAGGTTCAAGCAATTCTCCTGCCTCAGCCTCTGTAGTAGCTAGGATTACAGGTGTGTGCCATGACACCCGGCTAATTTTTTTTCGTATCTTTATTAGAAATGGGGTTCCGCCATGTTGGCCAGGCTGGTCTTGAACTCCTGACCTCAAGTGATCCGCCTGCCTCGGCCTCCCAAAGAGCAGGGATTACAGGCAAAAGCCACTGAGCCCAACCAACAAAATTATTTTAAAGGCATCCAAATAAATAACAATCTGGGACTATTTAATAATCCCAGTTGTTCAAAAAAAAATTTTTTTTTTTAAGAGCTACAACATGCCTCACATGTAGGTCCTGGGACTACAGAGGCCTTGTCCTCAGGGAGCTGACTTTCTGAGGGAGAAAGAAAGAAACAAAATATGGAAATATCTGATAGTTATAAACTCTATGAAATTATTTCTAGCCTGGGCAACACTGCAAAACCCCATCTCTACAAAATTAGCCAGATATGGTGCCTGAGCCCAGGAATTCATGACCAGCCTGGGCAATATAGCAAGATCATTCCACGGCCCTTCAGTCTGGATAACAGAGTGGGATCCTGTCTCAAAAAAAGAAAAAAAAAAAAAATTGACAGCACCATATAAAAAGCATCCATTTGGCTCCTTTAGATTGGGTTTGACAGGAGAGGCCTTTCTGAAGAGGTGATACTTAGGCAACAGACCAAACTGACATGAAGGAGCTAGGCTGGGCATGCAAAGCTCTGAGGAAGTTGAGGGAGAAAGTTTGCTATTTTTACTTTGTTTGTTTAGATTGTACTGATTCAAGCAACAAGAAATTTACTCCATTTATAACACCTAATTGGATCCTGAAATTCATGTCACTTCATCATCAATGACTAAGCCTACAGGAAGAACCAGTAAGTCAAGTGAGCTAACCAAAAGACACCAGTAAAATCAAAGACCTGACAAATGAAACTGCAAATAAACATGTATTAACAATCTCTCCCCAAGTGAACAAGAGAAGGGCTTTCTAAGCAACTGGTATAGCTCCTAATTAAAAATGAGGCAGGATGTAATACATTCACATTAGCAGTTCAGAGGTCACAGAAAACTTTCTGCAAGGAACCCAACAGATTTGCAAGATTAAGAAGGTTAAATAGTCCTTACTGGGGAACGATGTTACGGTAAACAGAACTACAAAAATAGTAAACAAAATGACCTCTCTAAATTTTGTTTGACATCATCTTTTTTAAATTTTTCATTAAAGCACAACTGATAAAAAATTACCTAAAAGGTAAGTATGCAACTCAGTGAAGTATCACTAAATGAACATACTCACGTAAACACCAATTCAAGATCAAGAAACAGAACATTACCCCAGAAACTCTCCTTATGATTCCTCTGAAATCAAATTTAAATGACTAAAAGCAAAATTCCTGGACTGTGGGAGATGGAGAGGGGAGGGGGTTTCTGGTGGTCTATTTGCAAGTTACCGACACTTGGTGGGGAGAAGGAGGGCAAGGAAAGGCCAACTCAAATAACTAAACCTCATTTTTCAAGAATTTGAAAAGTATCTGAGATAATAAGCTCCACTACAAGTACGTTTTTGGCAAGAACATCCCATTCTCCACTTACTACACACATCACACATTATTTTGCAACAAATTACACACATACACATTATTTTGCATATAATTCTAGATCATTCATGGAGATTCCTGGACAGTCATACCCCTCCAGGTTAAAAGCCCTGATGATATAATCTATGCCCTTCATCTGACAGATGGGGAAATCTCAGAAACATTAAATGACATACCTAACTAAACTTTAACAAAATTATCAAAAGATATTTAGGTTATAGGCCAAAATGACATAAAAGGCATACCATAAACATGTATGATATCTAAACTAATCTATATATTTAATATGACCCAGTGAAAAATGACAATAAGAAATAAACTGATTCTAAAGTTCATATGGAAAAATAAGCAAGAATAGCTAAGAAAATTCTGAAAAACAAAAGTCATAAAAGTGAAGTACCGTTATCAGAAATGAAAACTTATTTTAAAGTTGAAATCATCAGCAGTATTGATTCTAGCCTTTAGGAAGCTAGCATTCTATAGGCCAGAGATAGACAATGATGATAAACACAATTAAGTGAACTATAAAGCAGACAAAGGGAGATCAGAAATCATTTCCAAATTCACCTACACATATTCCTGAGCCATTTTTCTAGATACACATTTCTACATCTCTAATAGGTAGGACTAAAGTACAGCTCCATCTCATGTCTAAAACTGTCATATAAATGTTAAAAACTAAAAGAAAAAACTTTAAATTCCATCTACATGGGTTTAAATATTATTTAGTGGGCCCCAAAGTACCAAAGCATATATATACTTGAAGTTCTGGGATACATGGGCAGAATGTGCAGGTTTGTTACGCAGGTAGAGAGATGCCATGGTGGTTTGCTACACCCAACAACGTGTCATCTAGGTTTTAAGCCCCAAAAGCATTAGGTATTTATCTTAATGCTCTCCCTACCCTTGCCCCCCATCCCCTGACAGATCTCAGTCTGTGATGTTCCCCTCCCTGTGTCCATGTGTTCTCATTGTTCAACTCCCACTTACGAGTGAGAACATGCGGTGTTTGGTTTGTCCAAGAAGTCCTAAGCATTTTTTTTTCTTTTTTTGAGATTTAGTTTCACTCTTGTTACCCAGGCTGGAGTACAATGGTGCGATCTCGGCTCACCGCAACCTCCACCTCCTGGGTTCAGGCAATTCTCCTTCCTCAGCCTCCTGAGTAGCTGGGATTACAGGCACGCACCACCATGCCCAGCTAATTTTTTGTATTTTTAGTAGAGACAGGGTTTCACCATGTTGACCAGGATGGTCTTGATCTCTTGACCTTGTGATCTGCCCACCTCAGCCTCCCAAAGTGCTGGGAGTCCCAAGCATTTTTAAATAGCTTTCTCTTTTCCTTTCTTCTCTCCATCATTCACTTTCACACACATATACACATATAAACAGCACACACAAATACATGCAGATTCTTTAATAAACTAAGTTCCTTTATTTAAAAATGTATGGGCCAGGCACGGTGGCTCAGGCCTGTTATCCCAGCACTCTGGGAGGCTGAGGTGGGTGGATCACCTGAGGTCAGGAGTTCGAGACCAGCCTGGCCAACATAGCAAAACTCCATCTCTACTAAAAATACAAAAATTAGCCAGGTGTGGTGGTAGGCACCTATAGTCCCAGTGACTTGGGAGGCTGAGGCAGGAGAATTGCTTGAACTTGGGAGGCAGAGGTTACAGTGAGCCAAAATAGCACCACTGTACTCTAGCCTGAGCAACAAAGTAAGACTCCGCCTCAAAAAAAGAAAAAAAAGAAGGAAAAAAACCTGTATTTACATTATAAGAAAGAACCCATACAACCTTGTAATTGCCTGACGAAAAGACCCTGCTCATAGCTTATCATAAACTGGTAAAAGATAAACCAGTCATTACTAGACAAAATTGAAAGTTCTAAATAATTGTCAGCCTCCTGCCCAGCTCTTCTCCATGAACCCTATTCACCTGTTCCCATCCTGGGTTTCTTATTGCAGCTAAAGACAGCACCATTTTCTCAAGCATTCGTAAGTAACTATTCCCTCTCAGATTTTAAACTGGAATTCAAATAGTTATGTGTTGGTTATATTTAGGCTATCATATGGTAAGTAAAGCCAAAAAACAGCTATTAAAAAATTTAGATTCATTCATTATTTTGGTTTGGATGAGATCTCAAGTTAATTATTTAATTTAGTCATTATTCATACACATCTTTGCTAATAATCTTATATGGTTGAGAAAAAACATAAATTTCTATATCCATAAAAACTTAACGAATGTCTTAGAGGACTCGATTTGTTTGTTTTGTTGATTGGCTGTTTTGTTTTGTTTTGTTTTGTTTGATATGGAGCCTCACTCCTTCATCCAGGCTGGAATGAAGTGGTAAAATATAAATTCACTGCAACCTCTGCCCCCCAGGTGCCTCCTGCCTCAGTTTCCTGAGTAACTGGGATTACAGGCACCTGCCACCATGCCCAGCTAATTTTTTTTTTTTTTAATTTTTAGTAGAGATAAGGTTTCACCATGTTGGCCAGACTGGTCTTGAACCCCTGACCTCAAGTGATCCACCCACCTTGGCCTCCAAAAGTGCTGGTTACAAGCGTGAGCCACCACACATGGCCTCAATTTGTTCTTAAAGGGCCAGATAGTATTTTCTACTTTGAGGGCCATGCAGTCTGTTCTAATTACTCAATTCTGTTTTTATAGAGTGAAAGCCCCCATAGGCAATAAGCAAATAAATTAGTGTGGTATGTTCCAAGCCCTTGGGCAATAGTTTGCCAACCCCACATCCCAAAAGGATCCAAAAGGATGTAGAGCCATAAAAAAAGAAAAGAAAAAAGCCTACCTAATCTCATTGATCAAATTAATCCATTATTCTATTCATCTATTAATCAAATGAGGTCAGTGCTCTTAGATTGTAAAGGAAGTATTTAAAACAGAAATCTGAGTCATTGTTTCAAAGGTCTTTAGGTATATCTCAACTATAAAATGAAGAGTTGCTAGTAAATGACCTCCAAATTATGCTCTAGCATTAAAATTCTATGTGCTTATCTACAAATAGGCACTCTAAATACCCAGAAAGAGTAAACCACATTGCCTTCTAATCATAAATAATTACCAGGAAAAAACAACCATGGAGGACAAAGTTACAGGCAATAGGAACACCTCTTAAAAGATGTCTTCATGTAAATGGTTCAGCAGTAAGCAAGAGAGTGGTTCACATTTCAAACCAATATTTATCCAGCACACACACCAATTCAGAAGACATGAGCCCCAGCTCTGTCACTTAACTTTCTACTCATTGAGTAAGATTCTCTATTACCTTTAACTTCACCTCACCATAAAATGAGGACAATAATATCTATCTCGAAGATTGTTGGGTAGGAAAGAATTTGTAAAAAGTAACACAAAAGAGAAAATTAGCAACTGGGTGCGGTGACACACGCCTGTAATCCCAACGCTTTGGGAGGCTGAGGCAGGAGCATCACTTGATTGAGCTCAGAAGTGTCAGACCAACCTGGGCAACATGGTAAAACCCCGAGTATGCAAAAAACAAAAAAATTAGCCGGACTTGGTAGCACACACCTATGGTCCTAGCTACTCAGGAGGCTGAGGTGGGATAATCACTTGAGATCAGGAGGTCAAGACTGCAGTGAGAAGAGATTGTGCCACTGCACTGTAGCCTGTGCAACAGAGCAAGACCTTGTCTCCAAAAAAAAAAAAAAAAAAAAAAGGAAAAGAAAATTAGCAAGATGGTAGATGTTAATAAAACTGTATCATATGAAGACCTAAAACAAGTGTAAATAGTCTAAGCATACCCATTAAAAGACAAAGACTATCAGACTGGATTTCTATTTTTCCGTCTCTCTCTCCCTCCCTCCCTCTTTTCTCTCTTTTCTCTCTCTCTCTCTCCCCCTCTCTCCCCCTCTCTCTCTCCCCCTCTCTCTCCCCCTCTCCCTCTCTCTCTTTCTGAGCAGAGTCTCACACTGCAGCCCAGGCTGGAGTGCAGTGATGTGATCTTGGCTTACTGCAACTTCCACCTTCCAGGTCCTGGTTTAAGCAATTCTCCAGCCTCAGCCTCCCGATTAGCTGGAATTACAAGTATGCACCACCATGCCCAGCTAATTTTTGTATTTTTAGTAGATATGGGATTTCACCATGTTGGCCAGGCTGGTCTTGAACTCCTGACCTCGTGTTCCGCCCATCTTGGCCTCCCAAAGTGCTGGAATTACAAGCATGAGCCACCATGCCCAGCCAGACTGGATTTTTTTTTTAAAGCAAAATACAAATTTAAGTTAAAAGTAGAATAGAAATGTAACCAAGGATCCACATTTTTCTAAGAAAAAGAAAATATTTATTATTTTTTTTTCTCTTCTTTTCTCCATGTCTCCCTGTTCCCATTTCCTACTTAGCCCTTTAAAATTCAGTTGTAACTTTTCACTTTCCCTTTACCTAACACTCCTTACAGGGCAAGTTCATCTAACTATGTGCTTAGAAGATCCAGAGCAGGCTGGGCACAGTGGCTCACACCTGTAATTCCACCACTTTGGGAAGAGGAGAAGGGAGGATTTCTTGAGTCCAGGAGTTCAAGACCAGACTGGGCAATAAAGTGAGACTTCATCTCTACCAAAAAAAAATTTTAATTAGCCAAGCATGGGAGGATTCTTAAGCCCAGGAAGGGATGGTTGCAGTAAGCCAATATCATGCTGCTGCATTCCAGCCTGGATGAAAGAGCAAGACCTTGTCTCAAAAAAAAGAAAAAGCTTAAGAGCAGGCCTCTGAAGCTCAAGAGAAAACAGTTGACTTACAACCCAAAGTGTGTCCACTATGAAACTCTCTCCTACTGGAAGGCTGCCTTAAGAGACAACAGTCCAGCTATAACCCGAAGTATGCCCACTACAAAACTCTTTCCTACCTGAAGGATTTTCAGTCACTTTTACAACCTAACCCTGCCCACAAAACAGTCATCACCTCCATCTCCGAGTAGATAAGGCACCAAGCTGGGATGCTGACCCCTACCTGCTTCCTTCCTCTCCTACATGCCATTTATGTTAGGCCCCCTTCTAAAAATGCTCACTTTCTGCCCAAAAGCAAAGCAGCATCCTTAAAGCAGGAAGCCTTCTACTCCTAAGATGCCTTTGGAATAAAGTCACTTTATACCAGACCTTGTTCTTGTTAACGGGATTCTGCAAGCAGCAAACAACTGAATCTGCATTTTGGTTAGAGATAGGGATATACTATGTAAATTCTATCGGACTTAACAATATTTGACCAATTGTACAGAAAACAAGCTAAAAGTTCCTAATTTAAAAATCAGGCCGGGGACTGTGGCTCATGCCCGTATTCCCAACACTTTGGGAGTTGAGATGAGTGGATCATTTGAGTTCAGGAGTTCTAGACCAGCCTGGCCAACATGGTGAAACCCCATCTCTTCTAAAAATATTAAAACTAGCTGGGTGTGTGTGGAGGAAAAGGTAAATATTAAATTTGAACTCAATTGAATGTGGACACAAATAATGGTCACCAAGTCCCAGAATAGGCTGTGTGAGCCCCTTCAGGTGTTCATCAAGTACCATTTCAGAGAACTCTCTATTTAAATATATTCCTATACTTTAGTTATTGAAAAACAACAGATAATCAGAAAAACAAATTTACCTTTTTGTGTTCCTTGAGCCTAGTCGCAAAGCGCCTTCATGACTGGGCTTCATGCCAAACAACTCATTACAAAAAGAGCTAGGGTCCCAGACTGCACCAAAGCTTCATGACTCCTTGTCTGTGCATGGACAAGTGGCCGACTCTGGAGCCCAAGTTTTCGCTTCCTAGTCTGGTGGTGAAACCTCCTTAGTCTGGTGAGTGTAAATATATATATATATATATATATATATATATATATATATATATATATATGTATTTTCCCTTATTCCCTCCCCATTGCAATTTGCTTATTATATTATTTGCTTATTATATCATTTGCTTATCATATCTGCATTGCCATTTACGTAGGATAAAGATTGTTTACCCCTAAAGGTATTGCATGTATGTGTCTTTTCTTCTCCCCTCGCACGTTTTCCCCACAGAACAGTGTGGTAGAGGGTGCCTGTAATCTCAGCTACTCAGAGGCTGAGGCAGGAGAACTGCTTAAACCTGGGAGGCAGAGGTTGCTGTGAGTCGAGATCACACCACTGCACTCCAGCCTGGGCGAGAGAATGAGACTCCTTGTCTTAAAAAAAAAAAAAAAGAAAAATTAAAAACTTGACATTACATGTTTTCAAGAAGATCTACTCATATATATTACTCATATATATAACAGGTATGGGATCCTTCCCCAAAAGGAGACAGTCCTCTCCCAAAAACAGACCAGAAAGCAACAGACTTTCTGGGAGCACATATATGAAAGAAAGTTCACTTAAGTAACTGCCCTAACTGAACTTACATACAAAAAAGTAAATATAACTGTAACATAGAACATAATATTGTACTGTAAATATGTGCATAATTAAAGAAGTGAAGCATTTCATTTAAAAGTAATTTGTTCTCTGCAAGACAGGCAATACCACTTTTTCTTCTATCTTTTATAATCAAAGTACTACTTAACCCTAAAGACCGAAAAGAAACCCTATAATAATACTCTTATATTTATTTCAAAAATACTCCTTATTAACATAAGTAAATTAAATTAAATCTGTATCTAAAACAAGGTCATTGGGATACATCTGTATCTAAATAATAAGGTCATTGGAATAACCCCTTCATCTAAAGCAAACAAAACAAACAGATAAAATAAATGAACCAATGATTTTCAAGATATTGGACATCAGCCAATGAAGGACAATAATCTCTGATAGGTGGGAAGCAAGTGACGTGACAACATGTGTCATAGCTACTTTCTTGACAGAGTTTCTAGGCCACAGAAAGGAAGGAGAATCAAAATGGGGCCAAACTCCATGAAGTTGAGAAGAGAGAACCAAGCATCTAGGAAACTCAATGCTGCTATAGTTTACAGGACAGAATTCCACAGAGAAATAATCCCAGAAATCCACACAGAGTTTTCCTGAGTATTTGACTATTTACCAGAGTACTAGTTAGCACACATATGTGTGGAAACTACCCAAGGCCAGAGATAAAAACATTTGAAAGGATTGGGAAAGAATACATGCTCACATATAAGGTTGAGAACGGTGTCTATTCCCATCGGCCAAACTGAGAGAAAACCTGTAATTCAAGAGGCATTAGATAGATGACACAGGAGAGTATCTTCCTTAGTAGTGAAGAATAATTAGCACCAGACTAAGCACTTCTTCAGACTCAACAATTACAAAAGCAAGACCTAAAAGGATCAAACTGTTTCCACGAAAATTATACACCAAAATAAAGTTTTTCATAAAAAGACAAAATTTCAAGCACCCAACAAGGTAAAACTCACAGTATGAGGCGTCCAATATCTGGAACACAATGAAGCAGGAAAACAACATCTGTAATAAATAATCAATCAACTGAAACTAACCCAGGCGGGGTGCTGTGGCTCATGCCTGTAATCCCAGCACTTTGGGAGGCAGAGGAGGGCAGGGGGTCAAGACCAGCCTGACCAATATGGTGAAATCACGTCTCTACTAAAAATACAAAAATTACCTGGGCTGTGGTGGGACGCACCTGTAATCTCAGCTACTCAGGAGGCTGAGGCCAGAGAATCGCTTGAATCTGGGAGGCAGACGTTGCACTGAGCCAACAACGTGCCACTGCACTCCAGCATGGGCAACAGAGGGAGACCCTGTCTCAAAAAAAAAAAAAAAAAAAAGAAACTAATCCAGAACTAACACGTTAGAATTAGAACATTAAAAAGTTTTTATAACAGCATTCATAGTTCAAAAGTTAAGTAAAGGCCAGGCACGGTGGTTCACATTTGTAATCCCAGCACTTTGGGAGGTCAGGGCAGGTGGATCACTTGAGGTCAGGAGCTTGAGACCACCCTGGCCAATGAAGTGAAACCCATCTCTACTAAAAATACAAAAAAAAAAAAATTAGCTAGGCATGGTGGCAGGTGCCTGTAATCCCAGCTATTTGGAGGCTGAGGCAGGAGAATCACTTGAACCTAGGAAGCAGAGGTTGCAGTGAGCCAAGATGATGTCACTGCACTCCAGCTTGGGCAATGAAGCAAAACTCCGTCTCAAAAAAAAAGTTAAGTAGAAATAAAGAATATATAAAAATAGACCCAAATTGAACTTACAGGAATTCAAATTTCAATGTCTGAGATAAAAAATACACTGGATAGGAATAACAGAAGAATAGAGAGGGCAGAAAAAAGATTAGAGGACCTGAAGATTTAGCAATATAATAAAAATAAAACCAAAAGAGGAAAAAAAAAAGACTCAAAAAATTAAAACGGCATCAATGAGCTGTATTTTAAGCAGGGTAGTGCACATGTAATTTGAGTCCACAAAAGTGTGGTAAAATAGAAAAATATATAAAGAGGCTGGGTGTGGTGGCTTATGCCTGTAATCCCAGCACTTTGGGAGGCCAAGGCAGGCAAATCACCTGAGGTTGGGAGTTTGAGACCAGCCTGACCAACATAGAGAAACTCCATCTCTACGAAAAATACAAAATTAGCCGGGCATGATGGTACATGCCTGTATTCCCACCTACTCAAGAGGCTGAGGCAGGAGAATCGCTTGAACCTGGGAGGTAGAGGTGGCAGTGAGCTGAGATCATGCCACTGCACTCCAGCCCAACAAAAGTGTGAGACTCCATCTCAAAAAACAAAAAAAGAAAAAAATATAAAGAAATTATGCTCTTTGCAGATGCCACCAGTGCTGCTGGGAGCCCAGTACTATCAGCGATGGTCAACCCCACCTTGCTCTTCAATATTGCTGTCACCAGCTTGCCCTTGGGCCCCAACTCCTTTGGGCTGTTTACAGATGAGGTTCCAAAGACAGCAGAAAACTTTTGTGCTCTGAGCACTGGAGAGAAAGGATCTGGTTACAAGGGTTCCTGCTTTCACAGAATCATCCCGGGTTTATGCAACATGGTAGTGACTTCACACTCCATAATGGCACTGGCAGCATGTCAATCTACGGCGAGAAATTTGATGACGAGAACTTCATTTTGAAGCATACAGGTCCTGGCATCTTGTCCATGGCAAACGTTACACCCAACACAAATGGTTCCCAGTTTTTCATGTGCACTGCCAAGACTGAGTGGTTGGATGGCAAGCATGTGGTCTCTGGCAAGGTAAAAGAAGGCATGAATATTATAGGGGCCACGGAGCACTTTGGGTGCAGGAATGGCAAGACCAGCAAGAAGGTCACCATTGCAGACTGTGGACAACTCAGTTTGACTTGTGTTTTATCTTAACCACCAAAACCATTCCTTCTGCAGCTCAGGAGAGCAGACCTCCACCCCATCTGATTCAGTATCCTAGAATCTTTGTGCTCTCGCTGTAGTTCCTGTTGAATTCCATGTTTTCCTTATGCCCTTCCATGCCTAGCTGGACTGCAGAGTTAAGTTTTTTTTTAAGCTTATGATTATGAAATAAAAGCTAAATAACAAAAAAAGAGAAAGAAATCATGCTGAAACTTGGTGAAAATTATAAACTCACAAGTATAAGAAGCTCCAAAAACATTAAAAAAGATGAAAAAAACTATACTGAGGCATATTATAACCAAATTGCTCAGAACATGGATAAAGAAAAAATCTGAAAAGCAGCCACAGAAAAAGGCATGGTAAGTACAGAGGAGCTAAGATAAAGATGAGACTAGATTTATCCTTGGAAACAATGCAAGCAAGAAGACACTGGAGCATCTTTACTCATAGGGAAGACTGGGCAATACAGTGAGACCTCCATCTCTACAAAAAAACAAAAATTTTTTTTAAATAAAACCAGGCATGGTGGAACATACCTGTAGTCCTAATTATTAAAAACTTGGAAGGCAGAAGCAGGAGAATCGTTTGAGCCAGGCATGTGAGGTTACAATGAGCTATAACTGTGCCACTGGACCCTAGCCTTGAGACAGAGCAAAACCCTGTCTATTAAAAAATAAATAGTAAATAATTTTTTTTTAATTTAAGTACTAAAAGAAAAAATGTCCACCTAGAAAAAATATCCACCTAGAAAAAATGTCCTATATCCAAAGAAATTATCTTTGAAAAATAAAGGCAAAAAAGGGGCAAAATAATGACATTTTCAGACACACACAAAAAAAGAAGAATACATAACTAGCAAGCCCACACTGTAAAATATTCAAACTTACATAAAAAAACAGAGAGCACTGGAAATAATAAGTAGATGGGTAAAATTTTTTAGTTATTATTTAAATCTCTTTAAAATTATTGAGTGTGTAAATAACATATTCAGGGGTTTATTAAATATATAAAAGTAAAATTTATGATAACAATAGAATAAAGGCATAAAGGGAAATTTTAAAAGAAGCAAACTATTATAAGGTTCCTGTACTACACATAAAGTCGTATAAGTAGACTGTGGTAAGTGAAAGATACTATAAACTGTAAAGCAATCAGTAAAATAACAAAAGTTACAGTTCATAAGCCAACAAAGGAGAGCAAATGAAAACATAAAAAATAGTCTGAAAGAAGGCATCAAAGAAGGAAACAGCAAATGAAGTACAGAGAGGATAAACAGGAAACAAGATGATGGACTTAAATTTAACTATATCAACAATTATTTTAAATGTAAATGGTCTAAGTATCATTGTCAGAGATTTTAAGACTGGATTTTAAAAAAGCAAGGCAGGCCAGGTGCAGTGGCTCATGCCTATAATCCCAGCACTTTGGGAGGCTGAGGCGGGTGGATCACGAGGTCAAGAGATCAAGACCATGCTGGTCAACATGGTGAAACCCCATCTCTACTAAAAATGCAAAAATTAGCTGGGCACGGTGGCGTGCCTGTAGTCCCAGTCATTTGGGAGGCTGAGGCACAAGAATCACTTGAACTGGGGAGATGGAAGCTGCAGTGAGCTGAGGTCACATACCACTGCACTCCAGCCTGGGCAACAGAGAGAGAGAGAGACTCCTGTCTCAAAAAAAAAAAAGAAAGAAAAAAAAAAGAAAGAGAAGGAGAAGGAGGAGCAGTAGCAGCAACAGCAGCAGCAGCAGGAGGAATAAATTACTAATACAATCTGAAGGAAAAGAAAAAAAATCCTCAAAATTTCCTTTTTTTTGAGATGGGGTCTCACTATGTCACCCAAAATAAAGTGCAGTGGTGCCATCCCGGCTTACTACAGCCTCTACCTCCTACACTCAAGTAATCTTCCCACCTCAGCTTTCTGAGTACCTGGGACTACAGGCACGTACGTGCCACTATGCCTGGCTAATTCTTCTAGTTTTTATAAAGATGGGGTCTTATCATGTTGCCCGGGCTGGTCTCAAACTCCTGAGCTCAAGTGATTCACAACCCTCAGCCTCCCAGAGAGCTAGGATTACAGGCATAAGCCACCACTCCCAGCTTTAAAAACCTCAAAACTTCAAGCCAGGCGCGGTGGCTCAAGCCTGTAATCCCAGCACTTTGGGAGGCCGAGGCGGGTGGATCACGAGGTCGAGAGATCGAGACCATCCTGGTCAACGTGGTGAAACCCCGTCTCTACTAAAAATACAAAAAATTAGCTGGGCATGGTGGCGCGTGCCTGTAGTCCCAGCTACTCAGGAGGCTGAGGCAGGAGAATTTTTTTTTTTTTTTGAGACGGAGTTTCGCTCTTGTTACCCAGGCTGGAGTGCAATGGCGCGATCTCGGCTCACCGCAACCTCCGCCTCCTGGGTTCAGGCAATTCTCCTGCCTCAGCCTCCTGAGTGGCTGGGATTACAGGCATGTGCCACCATGCCCAGCTAAAAACCTCAAAACTTCTAAATGACCCATTGGTTAAAAAGGAGATCACAGAAAATAGAAAATATTTTGAACTGAATAAAAATGAAAACATATCAAAAATGTTCGATGCCTGTAAACTGTGCTTACAGGGAAATTTATTGTGAAGGAAATTTATTGCATTGTATCTTATTAGAAAAAAAGAAAGACGGCCGGGCGCTGTGGCTGAAGCCTGTAATCCCAACACTTTGGGAGGCCGAGGCGGGTGGATGACAAGGTCGAGAGATCGAGACCATCCTGGTCAACATGGTGAAACCCCGCCTCTACTAAAAGTGCAAAAAATTAGCTGGGCATGGTGGCACGTGCCTGTAATCCCAGCTACTCAGGAGGCTGAGGCAGGAGAATTGCCTGAGCCCAGGAGGCGGAGGTTGCGGTGAGCCGAGATCGCGCCATTGCACTCCAGCCTGGGTAACAAGGGCGAAACTCCGTCTCAAAAAATAAAAAATAAAAAATAAAAAAAAACCTTCCAACAACAAATATTCCAAACCTACGTTGTTTCATGAACACTGTCAAGATATTTAAAGGAGGAATAATGTCATATTCTACACAAACTCTTACAAAATAAAGAAGGTGCCCTCCCAACTCATTTATGAAGCCAGCTTTACTCTGATACCAAAATCAGACAGAGATATTGCAAAAGAAGAAAACCACAGTACAATATATCTCTTGAATACAAATACAAAAATCCTCATGTCAAAACACAAGCAGCTTAAATCCAGCAATCTATGGAAAGGATAATACATCATGACAATGTGGATTTTATCCCAGGAATGCAAGACTGGTTCAATATTTAATAATTATTCCATGTGTAATACTACATAGATGGCGTTATGATTTGAATATGTGACCTCTCCAAAACTCATGTTGTAACTGAATCCCCACTGTGGTTGTATTAAGAGGCACAGCCCTTGGGGAAGTGATTTCATCATTAGGGCTCTGCCCTCTCAGATGGATTAGTGCCTTATAAAAGGGCTGGAGGGAACTAGCTCAGGCTCCTTTTGCTTATCTATTCTTCCACTATATGAGGACAGAAGATCTGCCCCTTTGCCCTTTTCACCACTTCCACCATGTAAGGATGCAGCAGAAGACCCTCACCAGACTCCAAATACGAGTGCTTTGATCTTGGACTTTCCAGCCTTAAAACTGTAAGAAATAATTTCTGTTCTTTATAAATTACTCAGTCTCAGGTATTTTGTTATAACAGAACAAATGAACTAAGCAGAAATTGGTACAAAGAAGTGATATTGTTGCTATAACAAATACTTGAAAACATGGAAGTGGCTTTGGAACTAGGTCATAGGTATAGGCTGGAGCAGTTTTGAACTGAATGCTAAGAAAAGCTTAGATTGCTATAAAAGGAGCATTAAGGATAGTTCCAGTGAGGGCTCAAAGGAAAAAATGGAATGTTGGTAGAATGGAGAGTAAAGAACATTCTGATGATCTCTTAAACAGAAATGAGGAATATCATATCTCAAACTGGAGGAAAGACCATTCTTTTTACAAAGTAGCAAAGAAATTGGCTGAATTGGCTGGGCGCAGTAGCTCACACTTATAATCCCAGCACTTTGGGAGGCCGACGCAGGCAGATCACAAGGTCAGGAGTTTGAGACCAGCCTGGCCAATATGGTGAAACCATGTCTCTATTAAAAATATAAAAATTGCCGGGCGCGGTGGCTCACGCCTGTAATCCCAGCACTTTGGGAGGCCGAGGCAGGTGAATCACGAGGTCAAGAGATTGAGACCATCCTGGTCAACATGGTGAAACCCCGTCTCTACTAAAAATACAAAAAATTAGCTGGGCATAGTGGCGCGTGCCTGTAATCCCAGCTACTCAGGAGGCTGAGGCAGGAGAATTGCCTGAACCCAGGAGGCGGAGGTTGCGGTGAGCCAAGATCACGCCATTGCACTTCAGCCTGGGTAACAAGAACGAAACTCTGTCTCAAAAAAATAAAAAATAAAAAAAAAAAATAAAAATATATATATATATATATAAATTAGCTGGGCATGGTGGCGCACACCTGTACTCCCAGCTACTAGGGAAGCTGAGACAGGAGAATCACTTGAACCCGGGAGGTGGAGGTTGCAGTGAGCCGAGATCACACCACTGCACTCCAGCCTGGCAACAGAGCAAGACTCCCTCTCAAAAAAAAAAAATTTGGCTGAATTGTATCCATGTCTGACTATTTTGTGAAAGACAAAATATAAGAGCTATAAACTAGGATATTTCGCAAAAAAAAAAAAAACCTCTAAGCAAAGTGTTCAAGATACTGCATGGCTTCTCTTAGCTGCTTATACTAAAATCCAAATAGAGACAATGAGATGAAGATGAAATTCATAATCAAAAAAGAAGCAGAAAGTAAAGATTTGGAAAATTATCAACCAGGTCATATAAAGAATAAAAAAGCATGCTTAGGAGAAAAAAGACAAGGATGTGGCCAAGGTGTGACTGTTTCATCAAGACAATGGAAGAATGACCCCAAAAGCTATTGAGATCTTTGAGACAGCCACACCCACGGCAGGCCCAGAATGCCAGTGCCTTGAGCGAAGAACTGTTTCAATGGAGGGGGCCCAGGGTACCTGTGGAGCCTCAGGGCTTGCTGCACAGCACCACCTCAAGTCTCTGCTCCCTGCACTCCAATGCAGTGCTCCTTGCACCCCACCTGCAGTTCACACAGCCAGGATGCTGCTAAGACTGCCACTCCCAAAGAAACAAGCAGTAAGCAGCCTTCGCAGTGTCCACATGTTACTAACTCTGCAAGCTGTAGAGGCATGGCTTTCTCCACCTAAATTTCAAAGCATGTACCAGAGAGCCTGAGGCCCAGGAAGAGAACTGTCACAGAGCAGGGCAGCAGCAGAGTCCCCACAAGGGCAATGCCTAGTGGAGCCAGCGGGGGACAGGTCCACCAAAGACAGTCTCCACAAGGGCAATACCCAGTAGAGCTGTGGGGGCAGGGTTGCCCCCCAAAACCCTAGAAGCATAGTCACATAGTTACCAACCTGCAACTCCAGCTTGAGAGAGCCAGAGATGCCGGATTCCAACCTGTGAGAGGTACAGTGTGGACTGTGCCCAAGAGAGTTCCAGCTCCCTTTCTAGCTTCATGCATTTCAAGGAAATCACTTCTCTGCTAACTACAAGCAGCCAGAAAGAAGAGACAGTGAAACACAGGTAAGACAGTTCAGAGGGAGGTGGGGGGAAAGTCTCTTGGATAACTGCCAAACTTCACACTCATACAATGGCCCCAATAAAACAATGGGCCTTAATAGCACATTCCTTTCCCTTCAGGTGGACCAAGATAGGGATGCTAAGATGGAGGGGTGGGCATGCCTGCAGCTGCACAAAGATATACGGGAAAAGACACACAATTTTCCCTCCCAGATAACCATAACAATGAAACACAGAAGCAGTCCAAGTCTCTGATAAACTCTCCCACCCTGAATCCTTAAAATCTCTTAGTCTGTAAGAGAGAGGGCCAGAATGCCCCTCTCAGGTTTGTTTTCTTTAAAATAAATCTGTCTTTTTTTTTTTTTTGAGACGGAGTTTCGCTCTTGTTACCCAGGCTGGAGTGCAATGGCGCGATCTCGGCTCACCGCAACCTCCGCCTCCTGGGTTCAGGCAATTCTCCTGCCTCAGCCTCCTGAGTAGCTGGGATTACAGGCACGTGCCACCATGCCCAGCTAATTTTTTGTATTTTTAGTAGAGATGGGGTTTCACCATGTTGACCAGGATGGTCTAGATCTCTCGACCTCGTGATCCACCTGCCTTGGCCTCCCAAAGTGCTGGGATTACAGGCTTGAGCCACCGCGCCCGGCCAAAATAAATCTGTCTTGACTGGTAAGCCACCTTTCGTGTTACTTTCCTTTTTTTAATTCTTACACCTTGGGGACCCAAAATCCAACCCAGTGTGTCCAGAAAGTAAGACAATTATTTTCAAGCCTTAGGATTTAATGTTGTTTGCCTTGCTGAGTTTTGCACTTACTTGAGATATGCCACTCCTCTTTTATTGCCCATTCCTCCCTACATAATGGAAACATGTGTCCTTGACTCTTTCACCATTGTAGTGTTTGTGTGTGTACATATGCGCTTTATTGGATGCATAATAGATGTACATAGTTTCTGGGTACATGTAATAATTTAATACATTCATATAATTTGCAAAGATCAAACCAATGTACTTGGGATACCACCACCTTAAATATTTGTCTTTTTATGCTACAGCCATTCAAATTCTTCTCTTCTAGCTATTTTGTAATTTACAATGGATTATTTGTAAACTACAGTTACCCTACTGATCTATCTAACATTAGGTTTTATTTCTTTCATCAAACCATATATTTGTACCCATTAATTAACTTATCTTTATTCCCCTCCTTATTTCTCCCTTCCCTCTCTGGTAATCACCAATCTACTCTCTATCTTCATGAAATCAGTTTTTTAACTCCCACAGGAGTGAGAACATGAGATATTTGTCTTTCTGCCCTGGGCTTATTTCACTTGACATAATGGCCTCCAGGCCCACCCATGTTGCTACAAATGACAAGATTTCATTCTTTTTATGGCTACATAATATTCCATTGTGCATATATACCACATTTTCTTTATCCATTCTTCCATTAGTGGGCATTTAGGTTGATGCCCTATTTTGGCTACTATGAATAGTGCTGCAATAAACATGGGACTTGAGATCTCTTTTTCATATATTGATTTCCCTTTTTTTGCATACATACCCAGTAGTGGGATTACTGGATCACATGGTAATCTATTTTTAGTTTTCTGAAGAACCTCCATGCTGTTTTCCATAGTGACTGTACTAGTAATAATTTACATTCCCACCAACAGTGTAAGACATTGTATTTTGAAAGCAGGTAATTTGACTTCACAGGTTCACAGCTAGAGAGAAATCTGCCATAGGATGAAGCATATCTTTGAGTCTCATCACATCTAATTGAGATGATATTTAGATGAGACTCCAAACTTTAGACGTTCAAGCTGGTGCTAGAACAAGACTTCTGGAGCTACTGGAATGAAATGAATGTATTTGTACGTGAAAAGACATTAACTTTGTGAGGGCAAGGGGCAGAGGCAGAACACCACAGTCTGAATGTGTGTCCTCTCCAAAATTCACACTGAAATTTAATCTCCATTGTGGTGGTACTAAGAGGCGGAAGCCTTTGGCGATGTGTTAAGTCACGAGGGCTCTGCCTTAAGCAAGTGCTAGAGGGAACTAGCTTAGGCCCCTTTTGCCCTCTTTCCCGCTTCTGCCATGTGAGGATGCAAAAAGAAGGACTCACCAGACATACACACACACACACACACACACACACACACACACACACACACAGTCTTAATTGTGGACTTCCCAGCCTCCAGATTGGAATAAATAAATTTGTTATTTCTAAATTACTCAGTCTGGTGTTACAGCAGCACAAACAGACTAAGATTGATGGCAATTTATGTATTCTACCATAAAGCATTCCATTGTATAATTAAACTACAGTTCACTAATCTCATTGTTTCAATTTGTCCCTATTTCAGTGTTACAGTGAATATATTTGAATATGTATCTTTCTGCAACCTCCTCATATTTAATGTGATGCCAGTCAGCATCTTAACAGAAGTTTTCCAGAGAACCTGGCAAGCTGACCCTGAAATTCAAATGAAAACAGGAACCAAGAATAGCCAAAATCCTTTTGAAGAGTAGTAAGAAAATCCTACCATATCAAAATACATTTTAATGTTCTAATAAAGTAGTATGGTACTGTTACAGGAGACATATCAATACAACAACAGAGAGCTTAGGACATAGGTATGTGACAGAGGTAACACCATAGATCAATAGAGGAAAAAAATGTTCAATAAGTGAATCCTCATATTTGAAAAGATAAAATTAGATCTAATATACGGTTTGACTAGTCCCCATCCAAAATCTCATCCTGAATTATAATCCCCATAATCCCCATGTTAAGGGCAGGATGAGGTGGAGATAACTGGATCATGGGGATGGTTTGCCCTATGCTGTTCTCATGATAGTAAGTTCTCACAAGATGTGATGGTGTGTTTTGTTTTGTTTTGTTTTTCAGATAGAGTCTCACTCTGTCACCCAAGCTGGAGTGCAATGGTGTGGTCTTGGCTCACTGCAACCTCCACCTCCCAGGTTCAAGTGATTCTCCCACCTCAGCCTCCCAAGTAGCTGAAACTACAGGCCCATGCCACCACACCCAGCTAATTTTACATTTTTAGTAGAGACAGAGTTTCACCATGTTGGCCAGACTGGTCTCAAACTTCTGACCCCATGATGCCCACCTTGGCCTCCCAAAGTGCTGGAATTACAAGCATGAGCCACTGCACCCAGCCAAGACATGATGGTTTTATAAGAATCTGGCATTTCCCCTGCTCACCTCTTCTCCCTCCTGCTGCTCTGTAAAGAGGTGCTTTCCACCATGATTTTAAGTTTCCTGAGGCCTCCCCAGCCATGTTGAACTGTGAGTCAATTAAACCTCCTTCCTATTTATAATTTACCCAGTCTCTGGCAGTTCTTTAGAGCAGTGTGAAAACAGACTAATAAAGACCTCAATCTCATACTACAAGTAAAAATAAATTCCAGATGGACAAAAGACCTAAGTGTACAATCTAAAACCTTAAATCTTTTAGTAGAAAACATATAAGCATTTTTTAAACCAGGCTGAAGATTTCTTTAACAAGATAAAATAATACAAACTACAGAAGAAAATTTTTTGATTTAAAATCTTTTAAAAACAAAATTATGTATTTCAAGATAAAAAGACAAGATACACATTAGAAGATGAAATTAGGTATTTTTATAACCAAGGATCAGCATCTAGAGTATGTACAGCATTCTTAAAACTCAGTAAAACAGACAAAACAAACAGAAAACAGTCAAAAAGTATAAACCAGCAGTTCACAAAAAAAAGAAACCCAAATGGCCCCAAAACATACAAAAAGATGTTCAACTTTACTAGTCAGGAAAATATAAATTTTAAAAAGGTGTATATATCCAACAGATTAGTAAAATACTATAAATGTGTATATATAATTTTAAGTTCCAAAGTACATGTGCAGTATGCACAGGGTTTGTTACATAGGTAAATGCTGGCCATGGTGGTTTGCTACACCTATCAACCTACCACCTGGGTATGAAGCCCAGCATGCATCAGCTATTTTTCCTGATGGTCTCCCTCTCCCCGCCCTCCACCCAACAGGCCTCAGTGTGTATTGTTCCCCTCCCTGTCTCCATGTGTTCTCATTAACACCAGGTTTTGATAAACAGAAAAACAAGAACTCAAATTCCTGGTGGGGCTGGGCACGGTGGCTTATGCCTATAATCCCAGCACTTTGGAGACTGAGGCAGGAAGATCACTTGAGGTCAGGAATTTGAGACCAACCTGGCCAATATGGTGAAACCCCATCTGTACTAAAAACACAAAAATTAGCTGGGCATGATGGCACACGCCTGTAGTCCCAGCTACTCAGGAGGCTGAAGCAGAAGAATCACTTGAACCTGGGAGGTGGATGTTGCAGTGGGCTGAGATTATACTACTGTACTCCAGCCTGGGTGCCAGAGGGAGACACCATCTTCTATTAAAAAAAAAAAAAAAAAATCCCTGGTGGCAGTATACTAGGGAGTAGATGGAATCAACCATTGGAGGGCAATTTTTTTTTTTTTTTTTTTTTTTGCAACAGAGTTTTGCTCTGTTGCCCAGGCTGGAGTACAGTGGCACGATCTAAGCTCACTGCAACCTCTGCCTCCCTGGTTCAACCAATTCTCCTGCCTCAGTCCCCCGAGTAGCTGGGACTACGGGCACGTGCCAACACGCCCGCCTAATTTTTGTAATTTTTAGAGAGACAACGTTTCATCATATTGGGCAGGCTGGTCTCAAACTCCTGACCTCATGATCCACCTGCCTCAGCCTCCCAAAGTGCTAGTATTACAGATGTGAGCCACAGCACCTGGCCATAGGGCAATTCTTAACTACCTAGTAGTACTGAAGAATAGAACATTCTATGGCCCAGCAATTCTCCTTCTAGGAATCTATCTTAAAGACATTCTAGTCTGTCTATATAAAGAGATACATGCAAAGATGTTCCCTGTGGCCCTACTGGAAGAAATAAAAAATAGAACACATCTAATTGGCCCTCAGCAAATAAATAGTTAAGTAAACTGTAGTTTATAAAAATTATTAACAATAGTTAGAAATGAATGCACCAGTCTATAATTAGCAGCATGGTTAGTGAAAAGGGCAAATTACAAAAGCAGTCATACAATATAAAATCACTTATGTAAAATTTGACATTAGAACAGTCCATGTACATTTACTGTTCAGATGCAATAAATATACAAAAACATGCATAAATATGGCACAGAAATTTCAGAATAATGCTAACCTCTGGAGAAGGAAAGAGAAAGGAAGGGAGAGGTAGGCTGACCTTTCTTTGATTTTTTGACTAAAAGCAGCTCTAAAGCAAACATGGCAAAAGGTTAACATCTATTCACCTCAATGCTAAGTACAAAGGTATCTGTTATATCTGTTATATTACTTTTACATTACTGTTGCTATATACTATACTCTGTATATGTAACAGTAATCTGTTATTTACTTTTGTTTGTAAATTCAAATTGTTTCATAATTGAAAATAGTTTTAAAGAGTTTCATAATGATTAAAAAATTAGGCTGGGCACAATGGCTCATGCCTGTAATCCCAGTGCTTTGGGAGGCCGGGTGGATCGCCTGGGGTCAGGAGTTCAAGACCAGCCTCACTAATATGGTGACATCCCATCTCTACTAAAAATACAAAAATTAGCCAGGCATGGTGGCATGCACCTGTAGTCCCAACTACTTGTGAGGCTGAGACAGGAGAATTGCTTGAACCTGGGAGGTGGAGGCTGCAGTGGGCTGAGATCGCACTCCGGCCTGGCAATGGGGTGAGACTCAGTCTCAAAAAAACAAACAAACAAAAAAACAAAAATATGAATATTTTAAGTGTAGTATTGGTATTACGGTTTAGGGGGAGTTTTTTGTTTGTTTTGAGAGGGGAGACCCTCTCACCTCCTTCAATTTCACCTCCTCCCTCCCCCGCCTTCCAGATGGGAAGGAGGGTGAAGAAGGAAAAAAAATGAAATAAAATACCAAAGAGCTGGGAAAATGACTCCCTCTTTAGTTCCCAGGGTCTCTGCTGTTAACCTTGAAAGCGATGCAAATGAATGCTATCTCTGCCTGCTAGAGCCTGGCACTGGTTCATGCCCCCACATTTCCACAGACTAGGCTCCCTCCTGGAAACATCTCTGCCAACAAATAGCTTGTTGCTTTTGTCTTGTCTCTGTAACCTCCACTCCCTTGCTGGTACCTGCTTGTGCTGTATATGAATTAGCAAATCAATGAAGCCAAAAGATTGTAAGGTCAGACGTCCAGCAAATGGACAATGACATAATTCCACCTCAGTTTCCCCTTTAGTGTTGTAAGCCTATAAAAGGGGAGAGAAGCTGCAGCTCCAGGACCTCAGTGAATGAGCCTGTAGACCCCCGCAGCTCCTAGTCAAAAAAAAAGTACTTCCTTCCATAGTTCAGTGTTCAAGAGGTTTGTTCCCCGCCACTCCTGCTACAGTTTGTCTAGTTGGTTGTTTGTTTTTTGTTTTGTTTTCAAGAGATGAAGTCATTCTATGCTGCTATGGCTGGAGTGCAGTGACTATTCACAGGTGTGATCATAACCCACCGAGGCCTCTTACTCCCAGGCTCAAGCAATACTCCCATCTCAGCCTCGGGAGTAGCTGTGACTACAGGTGCAAGCCACCAGGCCTGGCATTATTTTTTAATTGTGGTAAAAATATAAATAACATAAATTTTTCCATTTAAATCATCTTAAGTGTTCAATTTAGTGGCATTAAGTACATTCACCTTGTTTTGTAACCATCACAACCACTGATTTCAAGAACTTTTTCATCTTCACAAACTGAAACTCTGTACCTGTTCAAAAATAACTCCCCAATCTCCCCATCCCTTAGCCTCTGATAATCACTATTCTACTTTCTGTCTCTATGAAGTGACTATTCCGGGTACTTCATATAAACAGAAGCATAAAAGCATTTGTCTTTTTGGGGGGTTGTTTCATTTGGCATAATGTCTTTAAGGTGTATCTACATTGTAACAATCTAATGTGTCAGAATTTTAATACTTTTTAAGACTAAATATTCTGTTGTGCTATATGTATAATCCACATATTGCTTATCCATTCATCCACTGATGGACAGTTATGTTTTAGAGTTCACATCTCTTTGCTGAGATACATACTCAATATTTTTAAATTAAGTTATAAGGTATCTGATACTTGCTTTAAAATACTCCTGGCTGGGAGGAAAGAGCAGTGGGACTGGGGAGATAACAGATGAAACAAGGTATCACTTTTCACCTATGAGAGCAGAAAAGATCAGAAACACTGATACCACCATGTATACTGCCAGGATATGGGGAAACAAACTCTCTCATTTTTGGCAGGAATGTAAATTAATTTCTTTGGAAGGTTCTATCAAAGTTGAAATTGCACATTTCCTTTAACCAAGATATAACTTGTAGGAATTTATCCTCACACATATGCTCACACACATATGAAGAAGGGTATACAAGAATACTGACTGCAACAATGTTTACAACAGCTCAAGTCTGGAAATGTCTATCAGTTAGGGAACTGATTGCAAAAATCATAGCATATTACAAAAACATGAAAATACAATGAAATACTATTTAACTTTAAAAAATGAAGTAATTCTACTTTTAAGATAGTGTCCATAAATATGATAAGGGGAAAAGAGCAAGATACTGAAGAGAGTAACTCTATTCAACCAGACATTTATATGGTTCCATTTCTGGCTACCACAGATCAAAAACCCTAAAAACCTCCCACAGCACAGGCCAGGCACCATACTGTGGCTCACAACTACAATCCCAGACCTTTGGGAGGATGAGGCGAGTGGACCGCTTGAAGCCAGGAGTTCAAGATCAGCCTGGCCAATATGGTCAAATATCATCTCTACAAAAAATACCAAAAAAAAATTTCAGCTGGGTGTGGTGGTGTGTGCCTGTAGTCCCAGCTACTTGGGAGACTGAGGTGGAAGATCACTTGAGCCTGAAAGGTTGAGGTTGCAGTGAGCTGTGGTATCACACCACTGCACTCCAGCCTGGGAGACACTGCAAGACCCTGTTTCTTAAAAAAGGGAAAAAAAAAAAAAAAAAAAAAAAAAAAAACTAAAAATCCTGGATAAATTATAACTAATCTCTTTTAAATACATAACTAAGCTCAATAGAAAGTAAGGGAAATCTCTTACTCAGGGATAGGATGGAGAAAGGCACCTTTACTTTTTACTTTATTCACTTATTTTTATGTTATAATCAATGTGTATTACTTCTGAAATTAAAAAAGAATGAAAGCACTCTGAAAAAAAGCTGCTATGGATTTAATAATCAATGCCATCTCATGAATAACTAAAGCCATGTAATCTTACAGCAACTTTTCAGGTATAGTAGTCACTATTTTTATCCAATATTACTGACACCTGCTAAGTACAAGAGACTGTGCTGGCATCTGGTTACTAGCAAAATGAGGTCCTTATCTTTTAAGGAGCTTAGAATATGTGACGAAGAACAAGCAAGGAGACAAAAATATCTGTAATATAGGACAGAACATGAAACTCGTCATTCTCTGCATCAAAATTTGAGAACTAAATGTTTAAAATCCCAGTTTCTGGTTTAGTATTCCATCAGAGCCCAAAACCAGCTAGTCAGACATTACAGTTGACCCTTGAACAACACTGGTTTGAACTCCAAGGGTCCACTTACAAGGAATTTTTTTTTAAATCAAACATGGATCGAAAATACAGAATTCATGGATCTGAAACGCACACACATGAAAAGCAGACTTTTTTCATAGCAGGATTTCAGTATACTCTGGAGAGTGGGTGAAAGGTGGGTATCCTGGAACCAGTCTCCTGTGTATACCATATACTGAGGGATGAATGTATTTGAGATACATTACATTTCCATTACAGGTTATTTTGTTTTATTTCATTTTGAGTTCATCCATCCGTAAAGCATTTGTGACAGTGGCTGCACTTATTCACTAGCGGCAAAACTGTAGTTAAACATACATATTAGTACATAGCCTTTGTGATCTCATCCCACAAACGAAACCTCAATTGTTTTCTTCCTTTGGTCTGTAAATCTGCTAATACCGTCACACTGATTACATCAATACTACTCAAAGTGACTAATTCCTCTCTATAGTTCTATAATTGCTAATTTGAAAATTAAATATAAATACAGCTGTGATGGATTCAAGATTCTTCTCCATCTCCAATCACAGAACATCCTACAGGCAACAGACACTTGTGAAAATGATTATGGCACAGCAAGATTTTCCTCATTTACTAAGAGCACAAACATGGGGGAAAAAAGGAATCCTTCCTCTAAAAGTGACTAAAACATGAAATTCACGAACTTTTATGGCAGTTAGAATAAAAACCCCAAAATCAATATACATTCAATCTTTGGCAACATAAAGGGATTTTTTAAATATCAAAAACTGAGAAAAGTTCAAACATTCTGTTCATGCCAGGGTAGTCTAGCTTTGCCCATGAGGAACACTGTTATAAGCTGTTGATGATTTCCAATTCGAAGAAGGTTCCAGAGGCAGCCTTTTAGGTTGCAGAGCTGGTCAACATCACCTATGTCTCTTGAGGCAGTAATTTAGTTGTATAGTCCAGAAACATTATTCTACCCAACCCAAGCAATTATTAAAAATTTCAGAATAACCACATGGCCACAATAGTGTTATTGTTCAATCTTGCCCTTTATGAAACTGGATACAGCAACTGCTGGGACATATAAGCAATAGCTCTGGTTTCAGATAGAGATAATAATAAATCTTAAAATATTATGTATCAACTCATAGAGGGTTGCCAAGCTGGGAGAACAGAATTCATCTATGATACATCAGTAAAAGCAAATACTATGAGGTTAAGATGTTGACTATCTATAGCCTGGATGCCCTAAAACTGTATGAATGTCAAAGAAACTCACCGACATATTTCTGGTAGTACACTGAAGCATCACAAGCAAGCAGAGTTGAATCTCATCCAGGACAACCTGATAATTACCACTATATTCCAAAAGTCAGGAAAGAACTAACATTATTTCCTATCTTCAAGGAGTCTTTTCTAAATGCTAACCTATTCCACGAAGTAAAAATGTCTAAATATCAGTAAAGGATTGCTCCAACTCCTGTTCTGATGTGCCTCTTTAAAACAAAAAACAAAAAAAGTTTAAAAAGAAAGAAACAAAGGCCCATATAAGAATAGCACATTAAGAAAAAAAAAAAAAAAAAGACCAAACATAGTATTGAAAAGAAGAACCAATAAGAATGCTATTTAGTAGAGGCAGTAGAGAGAAATGACTAGTCCAGCTCTTGAGCCCTGGAGCCTAGCTTACTACCTGCATGATCCTGAGCAAGTTTTTTAACAGCCCTATTTTCCTCTTCTGTGCAATGAGAATAAAATAATCATCTCAGACTCAAAGAATAAATAAGTTAAATCACTTATAACAGCTAGAATGTGGCCACTTTTAACCAAACAGATAAAAGTTCAAATTTTTAATACCACTCTGTTGATGAGGTTTTTTGGAAAACAGGTAGTCTCATACAGTAATTAGTACTAAGCCTTAGGCAGGGCAACTGGGAAATCCCACTTTTGAGAATTTATCCCACTGACATTCTTGCACAGGTGGAAAAAGACAGATCTATACTACATTTTTTATTTTATACTGGAAAGTCAAATGCCCATGAAGAGATAATAAATCAAGAATGGCAAATTCACAAAAAATAAAAATAAATGAAATTTAAAAACGAATGGCAAATTCATAACATGGAACACTATGCAGCGGTTTTTTTAAAAAAACAGAATGAGAACAATAATTTATTTATTTTAAACAAAATAGAATGAGAACACTGATTTATTAATGAGAACACTGATATTGAAATACATCTAAGATAACTAAAAAATGAAAACTACAGAACAGTAGACAATATGTAACCCTTTCTATAAAAAGAGACTGAAAAACTAAGAAACACACTTGCTTGTTCTGCAGTAAGAGAAACTAAGCAAGAAGGAACTGGACAGGTACAAGACTGGATGAGAGAAAAATTTCCGTGTGTGTGTGTGTGTGTGTGTGTGTGTGTGTGTGTGTATTTGTTTTTTTAGCGATATACCTTACCTATTCAAATATTAAATTTTAAAAAGGACTTTTAAACTGTCAGAGATACAGTTCAAGAACTCAAATGTTAGCTGCAATTATGTTATTATCATTAGCAGGTCCAAAAACACCTTCTTTCTGAAGATCTTTTCCTACTCTGTCTGCACAGAAACCTCCTCTCCCTCCTCTAACTCCCAAGTTACTGTTTAAGGAATGTATTACTTTCTACTCCAGGGCAAGTAGAGTAAGGGGTTGGTCAATCTTTCATTCATTTTTAATATCCAAGTAGGCTTGCTTGCACATAGTAGGCACAAACATTTTGGAGGAACAGTAACCTTACAAGTACTCCAAAGAAGGGACCATTTATAAAAAGATTACACTCTGCATTAATCGTTAAGACCTGAAAATTGAAGAAGTTTAATAACTGGTAGCAACTAGTAGTTGCTAATGTTCTTTCGAGTACTGTCCAGCCAAAATCGCCCCTCTTTCACTTTTTCCTTTTTTCTCATACTGTCCCTGACACTGACATCATGTTCCAAGCCAAGACCCTACATGTACCAACTCTCTGTAACTCACTGCCAACTCTGAAATGTTTTATTTTCTCATAAGTCCTAACATCTGGTGTATCGCTTCTGTCAAAAGGACATTTGTTGTCTCCTCTTAGACAGATATTCACATATCAGGGAGTGAACAAACTACCCTTAACTGGAGAAGACCTAACACTTGATTCCTAATTCGCCCAGTATTTTGTTTGCTCTCCTGGTGTGGAGGGTATTCTGTAACTGACTGCTCAGTAGCCCAATTCTAAATGTCATTCCAGCATACCAAATACTCCACTGACAGCTCAACAGTCACTTTTCATGCAGGCCCCTCCCCTTCCCTCCTCCCTCAACCCTCAAGAGCTCCTTCTGTCTCACACTGACAGGCACACTGGCAGTTCAGAAGCCCTTTCCCTCAACCGTCCTTCCCTGCACGTACGTACAAGACCACCTCCCCAGCTCTCATCATCCCGCGGGCCAATACGGTCCCCAATAACACCCTCCTCCCAGCCAATCCAAATCACAATCTAAGTCTCTTCCCAAGAACCAGGCTTTACAGCCTTTCCCAACAAGTACACAATTGACAGCTCGACACGAGCTTCCCCCAAAATCCTTTCCCCCTCACTCCCCTCCCACCCCACACACTGGCTCTTTCCTCGCTATCATTTACCCACCCTGGCTTCCCCAAAATTCACAGCCGGGCTCCCTAAACAAGCTCCCTGCTCTCCTCTCCTCCCTCCTCCCCACCCCCTTTCCACCGCTGACAGCTCAGTAACCTCCAACCCCCTGTGGCTGCATCCTCCCCCGCACCCTCCCCTTGACAGCTCAGAGTGGGCTCCCAGCGCCCCGCTCCAGGCCCTCCCGCGACGCCACCGGCCCAGGGTCGCCTCGCCCGCGGGGAGGGCTCCACTCACCCGCTCTCCCGCATCACGTTGCTGTCCCCGCAGTCGCAGGCGCCCCCGGCCTGGCTGCGGAACATGTTGAAGTCGTGTCCGGTGTGGTCGCCCTGGTGGAAGCACTCGGCGCACAGCGACATGCAGGGCGAGATGCCGCACGTCCGGCAGCGGTAGGCCACGAAGTTGGCTGTCCAGACCAGGCCGCAGAGCGCCGCGGGATCGTAGGCCCGCACCGCCGCGCAGAACTCGTCGTAGCCGCCGCCACCCGCCAGAAGGCACTTACACCACTCCAGGGCCTCCTCTTCGGCCGCCCCCGGACCACCCCCGCCTCCGGCCGCCGCCGCGTCCTCGCCGCCCGCAGCAGTGGCCAGCGGCCGCTCGGCGCTCAGCACCCGCTCCAGCAGCGCCTGTAGCTCCTCAGCACCTGCGCGATTGTCCGGCCGGCTGAGGGCCGCCTTGAGGTGCGCGGCGGTGGCCGCCTTGTCTAGGGCCAGCCCCGACGCGGCCAGCTCGGGCTGAGACTGCTGCTGGCCCCCGACGGCAGCCGCGGCCGCCGCCGCCATGATGAGAGCTCAGAATTTGGAGAGTCCAGGGCCGGTGGCTCCTCCGGGGAGAGTGGGGGAATAGACTGCTGCGATTGCTCGGCCCGCCCAACTCTCGCGATACCCGGAGCGGCCGAGCTCCTCCGCCCTCGGCCACGCCCCTGCACACGCCCCCTCGGGCTGCAGAGCCTTCTTCTCCCCGCCCCTCTGGCCTGGGCGCCTAGTGGGCTCCCAACTTTCCAAGTTAAGAGCTACTGAAATACTCATAGGAAATCTCTAATAAGGGCAAGTATTTCTTTACTTGCATAGACTACAGGAATTATTCACAGCATCTTTCAGATGTATTTTAGGCATCTGCATTTTGTTTTGAGATGTGCATTCCTACTGTTATCAAAGTCCAGCCTGGGCGACTGAGTGAGATCCCAGCTTAAGGGGAAAAAAAAAAATTGTAGGAAGAGCAGTCCAACGAAGAACAGAAGGCCGGGCGCGGTGGCTCACGCCTGTAATCCCAGCACTTTGGGAGGCCGAAGCAGGCGGATTGAGGTCAGGAATTCGAGATCTGCTGACATGATAAAACCCGTTTCTGCTAAAAATACAAAAGTCAACCGGGCGTGGTGGCGCTCGCCTGTAGACCCATCTACTCTGGAGGCTGAGGCGGGAGAATCGCTTAAATCCAGGAGGTGGAGGCTGCAGTGAAATGAGATCACACCACTGCACTCCAGCCTGGGCGACAGAGTGAGACTCCATCTCAAAAAAAGCACAGGGGTGTTTCCAATCCGTAACATTGTGTTTCAAATGAATGAAACATAATTAAAACATGTCATTTTACCGTCCTGGTTTTCTATGTTAGTTAAGTACTTCACAATCATAACAGTGATAAGTTAAATTTGCTCAATAGTTTTCTATATGAATCACTGAATTATAAACCAAATAAAGCTTCATGTCTTAAATTTACGTGCTAAAAACTGTGTTTTAACTCATTTGACTCTAAAGGATAACTTTGAATTCTACTATTCCTAGGAAGTAGCAGCCTGAGACACTTTTCTACTTTGTCATCATCCATTCACTCTTTTTCGTTTTCCTTTAGCAATGCAGAGGTGTCCATCCACAGGCTTAAAGGCAATCCTTAAGCATTGGACCCTGCCTTCTTAGGATCCCAACTCCATCCAATATCCTCTTGTATTTTAAACCTCTCTCTTTCTATTAGCTCAATCGTTTCAGAATTTGTCTCCTATCTTAAAAAAAAAGAAAGAAAGAAAAAGAAAAAAGAATTAGGCGTCCCCCAATCTCTTCTTTTCGTACGCCACAACATTTCTCTTTCTTTCTTGTCTTTTTTTTTTTTTTTTTTTTTTTTTTTTTTTTTTTTTTTTTTTTGTTCCCAGGCTGGAGTGCAGTGGTGCGATATCGGCTCACTGCAACCTCCGACTCCCTGGCTCAAGGAATTCTCCTGCCTCAGCCTCCCGAGTAGCTGGGATTACAGGCACGTGCCACCACGCCCAGCTAATTTTTGTATTTTTAGTAGGGAACAGGTTTCACCATGTTTGCCAGGATAGTCTCGATTTCCTGACCTCGTGATCCGCCCGCCTCGGCCTCCTAAAGTGCTGGGATTACAGGGATGAACCACCGAGCCCGGCGCCACTCTTTCTTCTTCCTAAATTTCCATTCGCTCCACGATCTGCCACAACTTGATTTCTACTCCAACTTTATGAAGCCCGACCTCTTTCCAGTATTTGACACCATTACCTATTCTTTCATTTCCACTCTCTCTTCTTTGGGTTTCTCTGACATCACCATTCCTGTGAGAATTCCAAGTGACAAAAATTACCTAAAAATTGGGAAACAAAGTTACAATAAAGTGAGGTATGAGAATGGCGAAGGAGGTAAAGGTGAATGGAGATCGCTACTTTCTGAGCCAAAACTTGGGAAACAAAAAGAGTCACTCTGGGCCAGACAACAAAGTGACTGTGACTTTCTCTCCCGCTTCCCTTTCACTCTCTACCTTTCCCCATCCTTTGATGGGGAAACTAGAGGGTAATTAATTAGCACTCGACAGATGGCAAGGGCTGGCCGTGGATCTGCGAGTAGCACAGGCTTTGCGGGTGGCACTAATGGGGCGATGAGGCCCCCAGGCGGCCAGCTGAACCCCGGCGCGAGACAGACGTTGCAGCTCGGCGCCAGGCCGCTGGGCGGCGAACGCGTGCGCGGGTACCGGCTGGCGCTTCCGGCCCCGGCCGAAGTGCAGGTCGCCTCCAGAGGTCCCTGGCGCGAGGTATTCTGGGGCTTCAGCCGGGCGCTGTCGCAGTCTCCCGGGACCGCGTGGGTTACCCGGGAGGTGGGTCCGAGGCTCTTCCTGTGCCCAGCATCACGGCATCTCCTTAGAGCGCATCTTTGGGTCTGGGCCGCGGTGCTGAATAGGGGAGAAGGTTGCGGGTAGGGGGGAAACATCCCAGTTCAATAGATTTCTCCGCAGATCCTGTGCCTTCAAACCCTGCGAGCCCATACTTTAAAATAAAATGAAGAAATTAAGGCTTAAGGAACTAGAGAGTCGCCTGCAACAAGTGGATGGATTTGAAAAGCCCAAGCTGCTTCTAGAACAGTATCCCACCAGGCCGCACATTGCAGGTAGGGCGACTGGTTCACCACGCCCCTGCCTTCGCCGTTAGTCCAGTCTACTCTGTGATAAAAATAGAAGTTATTTGGATACAAAGAATGTCTAGAGAAAGTTAGCCCTAAGATCACCTATCGCGTTATAGAGTTCTTCCTTGACACTGCACCTCAAGGCACGCCCTCCACAGACGCACACACACTTTATCGTTTTCCTGTCTAGTTTTCTGCAGGTCCCTTAACACTGCCAGACACCTTTTTAATGTGTTTTGTTTTGTTTTGTTTTGTTTTGTTATTTCCTCTTCTCACGTTATAAACTCTTTGAGGACAAGGTATTTGTTGGTCTCGTTCATACTTGAATTCCCAGTGCCTGGAAGAGTTGCTGGTACTATTTAGGAACTCAGTAAATATTTGCTAAGTAAAGATCAATTTCCTATTGCAACTAAGGATTCTTGTGCTATACTGTGCCCTAGAAATGAATACTAAAGTTGATAGTGGAAAGACAGTTTAACAGAATCAGAGTATGTGCTGTATAAAGTGGGCGTGCATATTAATTTTAACAGATTTTTCTGAGCATTAGCATTGTCATTTCATGCCAGACATTGATAGCTGGGAGTACAAGAGAGAATACAGGAAAACATGTTTCTGTGTTACCGAAGTCATTGGAAAGCCTTAGAAAAAATATTTTTATTAGTTTTTGAGATGGGTGTTTCACTCTGTCACCCAGGCTGGAGTGCAGTGGCATGATCACGGCTACTGCAACCTTGACCTCCAGGACTCAAGTGATCCTCCCACCTAAGCCTCCTGAGCAGCTGGGACTATAGGCACACACCATCATGCCTGGCTAATATTTTTTTTATTTTTATTTTTTGTAGACGCAGGGTCTTGCTATGTTGCCCAAGCTGGTCTCAAACTCCTGGGCTGAAGTGATCTTCCTACCTTAGCCTCTTAAAGTGCTGGGATTACAGGCATGAGCCACTGAGCCTGGCTCCTTAGGAAAATTAATTTTCTGAGAGCACGTGCAAGGAAGAGTTTTTTCCAGTTCCAAAATAGTCGTTTCTAAGCTGCCAATGAAAGTCAAGGAAATACATGTGTATTTACATTTAAACTTCAAGATACTGTCATGATTCCAACCAAAAATTTGCACAAAACTACTGTGTCTAGGTTAAGACCAGTTTTCTGAAATAGTGACTTACTAGTCTTCTGACTGTAGTTTTTTTTAGTGGAATCCAATTTAAAAAATAGTAACAATCTGACCAAGTATGGTGACTCACCCCTATAATCCCAGCAATTTGGGAGGCTGAGGCAAGAGGATGACTTGAGGCCAGGAGGTCAAGATCAGCCTGGGCAACACAGTGAGACCCAGCTCTTAAAAAATAATAATAAATTAGCTGGGTGTGGTAGTATTCGCCTATAGTCCCAGCTGCTGTTACTAAGTCAGGAGATTGGCCTATAGTCCCAGCTGCTGTTACTAAGTCAGGAATCGCCTGAGCCCCGGAGCTTCAGGCTGCAGTGAGCTCTGATCCTGCCACTGCACTCCAGTCTGGGTGATAGAGATAGACTCTATCTCTGAAAAAAACAAAACAAAAAAAACCCCTCTGGATCCTCAGGTATCAATGACCAGCAGCCTTTACTGGATTCAGATATCTTCAGGGAGATGTCAGTGGTGATGTTATTCATGTTTAACCTTCAGTGTATCTAATACCCAGTAGTTCTATTATCAGGTCTCATTTTTAGATTGTGAATATACATGTCTGTAGATCATGAATAACTGTGTCTAAAAGCTATATTGTGGAGCTTATGGTGCTTGTGTTCTGGTGACAAACTTGTTAAAACAAATTTCTGTGGCTGGGCACAGTGGCTCATGTCTGTAATCCCATCACTTTAGGAGGCTGAAGTAGGAGGATTGCTTGAGTCCTAGAGTTCCAGACCAGCCTGGGCAGTATAGTAAGACCCTGTCTGTGTTTTTAAAAACAAAAGGAAAAAAAAAGGTTCTGTGTCTTTGTGATGCTAATGCTGGTTTGATAGTGGTTCCTAGTTTTACAGATTTCACAGATAAGTGAAATTTCAAATCAATTTTGGAAACTGTTACGGAATTGCCAAATTTATGTTGATGAGGAAGGATTTTTTTTTAAAACCTATTTACCCTTACCATTCTTTCATAAAACTATTTCAGCATCAAAAAAAGAACTGACAATGAGTGTACGGCAATGTTTTGAACAAGCTGAGGAAAAATTAAACATTTTGACTTTTTTTTCCTCATTTTACATCAGAGACTGGTCACAGTTTTGTCATTCTTGGCATTGCTAACAGAGACTATTTTTTGAGAACCACTGGTGAGTATTAGCCTCCTTTGTGGTGCCTCTTTACTACATACCAAATTATTATACCTTATCTTTTTTAAAAAATAATCTGGAATGCCATTTGGGAAAGGACTAAGTAATGCAAGACAAGAAATTATTTTAGAAAGAGTCATTTGCACAATTTGGTTTTAGTCATCAGCTTGCTTATTCTCTAGTTTTTATTTTTTAGCATGTATGCTGTATACAATCCATAACACTTACGATGACATTGAAAATAAAGTCGTTGCCGATCTAGGATGTGGTTGTGGAGTACTTAGCATCGGAAGTGCAATGTTAGGAGCAGGGTATGTAATGCACTGTATACTATTTGGGTATTGGGTGGGGGTATTGGGTGGTTTTAATAAGGAGCAGCAATGTGATTAACTGAATTATATTTATGAGACTCCACAGAATGAGATATAGGGAGCAAAAATCTGATACCAAATAGATTTTGAATGGGCAGAATATCCAAACAAACTACACAAAATAAATTAAAATGGTAAAAGCAGTAGTTCCTTTTATACAAACCTGAGTTTCCAACCTCTGCCAGTTTGGGAAATTATGCTACTGAAAGCAACACTTGACCGGGCACAGTGGCTCATGCCTGTAATCCCAGCACTTTGGGAGACCAAGGTGGGCAGATTACTTGAGCCCAGGAGTTTGAGACCAGCCTGGGCAACATGGTGAAACCCCATGTCTACAAAAAATACAAAAATTAGCTGGGTGTGGTGTCATGTACCTGTAGTCCTAGCTACTTGGGAGGCTGAGGTGGGAGGACTGCTTGAGCCCAAGAGGTTGAGGCTGCAGTGCATCAGGATGGCACCCCTACACTCATCTCGGTGACACAGCAAGATCCTATCTGGAAAAAAAAAGAAAGAAAACATTCTTATTTTGCTAATTGGGTTAAAAAGATATGTGGTTTTTTAAAAAAAGCTAATTTTGTTTTTGTTTTAACTTGGGAGCTGTAAGTCGCAACTCTTTGTGTTTTTTATTTATAGGTTGTGTGTTGGATTTGACATAGATGAAGATGCATTGGAAATATTTAACAGGAATGTGGAAGAGTTTGAGTTAACAAATATTGACATGATTCAATGTGATGTGTGCTTATTATCTAACAGAATGTCTAAGTCTTTTGATACAGTAATTATGAATCCTCCCTTTGGGACCAAAAATAATAAAGGTTTGTAACAAGAATCAGGTATATTGCTATATTTATAGACACATTTTTAAAACTATTTTTAAGGCCAGGCACAGTGGTTAAGGTGTGTAATCCCAGTGCTTTGGGAGGCTGATACAGGAGGATCCTTTTAGGCCAGGAGTTGAAAGCCAGCCTGGGCAACACAGTTAGACCCTGCCTCAACAACAAAAAAATTTTTTAATTAGCCAAGTGTGATGGTGAGCCTATAGTGCTAGCTATTCAGGAGGCTGAGGTGGAAGGATCACTTGAGCTCACGTATTCAAGGCTGCCATGAGCTATGAATGTGCCACTGTACTCCAGCCTTGGAGACAGCAAAACCGTGTCTAGAAAAAATAAAAACCATTTTTATCATTGACTGTTTGGGCTAGGTGATTTTATCACTCTTCATTAAACTAAGGGTAAGTCATTTTACTACTCTTCATTAAGTAAACCAATCTCTTACCTGTATAGTTCTTATAATTTAAATTTCAATTTGTTTAATGCATGGCTAAGAAATTGAGTTTTGTTTTTTTTTTTTAGACAGGGTTTCACCATGTTGGTCAGGCTGGTCTTGAACTCTCGACCTCAGGTGATCTGCCCGCCTTGTCCTCCAAAGTGCTTGGATTACAGGCGTGAGCCACCATGCCCGGCCAGAAATTGCGTTTTTCAACTTTTGTTTTTACAAATTTGTATTAAGTAAACAAAGAGTCATTTCATTCATTGTATGTCTCCCATTTGTTTTCAAGAATAATTTGCGTAACCCTTTTGAATGAATATGAAACATATAAAGAATTTTATACTTTTAGAACCTGTTTTTTAATGTCTTAACAGAAGCAAGGATTTCTACATGTGCCCATCAGTAGCAGTGACTCACTGTGGCTGTTAATTTTGTGTGTACCATGAGCAAGGAGCTTAGGAAGTCAGTGAGGGTAGGAAAAGACATGCATAGTTCAAAAAGTACATGGCCCCCACCAAGATGATTCTGAATACTATACATGTTTCCTTCTCCCCTTTTTGAAAGTCATTAATGTTGGAATATTAAAATTTTTACTTTAACCTTATTTAACCAAGACAGTTTAATTCTGGTTTTATTCTACCAATCTTAAAATAATATTTTGATATTTTATTTGTACGCTTATTGCTAAAAGATTTCAAGGTGGCAATTTTGAAGTTTGGAAGAAAATGTTTCTAAATCCTACTAATTTAATCTTCTATTTTGATAAGAGGTAAAGAGGAGCTTTTTTCCTACTCTTCACAGGGACAGATATGACTTTTCTAAAGACTGCTCTGGAAATGGCAAGAACAGCAGTATATTCTTTACACAAATCCTCAACTAGAGAAGTAAGTTCAAATCATGTGATGTTCACTGGCATTTATTTTTAAATTCATGACAGTGTTTTTAGGATTTGCTGTGAATACTAGATACCACAGTATCTATTTCTCCTGACCTTTTTGACATCTGAAACTTAGGAACTAAATTTTCCGCTTAACAAGCTAGCATCTATGATTGTTCTTTTTCCAAGTTATAAGACTGCTTTCCTCAAAGATTTTCAGACAGGAACTGTTGTCACAAGAGAGTATAACTCAGGAGTAGAGAAGTGTGTTATAACTAGCATTACAGTATGTTTTGGTTTCTCTGTAAGTCTTAGTTGATGCTTTTTGTCCCATTGTCCTTGTGTGGCCTGATGTACTTAATGGAGCCAGTAAGGCCAGGTTTTCAGAACACAGCCTGGAGCTAAACAGATCTGAGTTCAGAAATCATCTATTCTTATTTTTGCAGCATATAATACATGGAGGGGTGCATAAGTTGTATTCCAGGAAACTGAGAGGAGGGACAGTACATTTTTTTAGTGTGGGTATAACATGGTGGTTAGGAACAGAGATTCTGAAGCCAGACCAGACACCCTGGGTTCAAATCCAAGCTTTGCTGCTTCCCAGCTGTTACCTTGGTCAAGGTAATTGAGCTTCAGTTTTGTCATTTATACTGTTCTCACCTGTACTCTTTAAGTGTAAGGGACTAAGAGTACCCAATAGTTCGTAAGAATTGTGAGGATTACATGAGTTAATATTTACAAAGCACTTAGATCAGTGTCTGACATGTGTAACTGCATGTTAGTTATTATTTAAATCGTAAATGTATTCAAAGATTTTAAAGTGACTTTGTAGGAAAAAATACTTAATTCATATAAATACAAAAAATTCAGTTGGAAATAATACATTCTAGTTACATGGTAATCTGATAACCCTTTAAAAAGCATAAAATAAAACAGCTAAAAAAAGTACTGCTAACAATGAGCTGTGGTACAGTAGGCAAGCAACAGGACACAACATAGCTAGTGAATAAATCCTCACTCACTGTATGTGAAAGCAAACACCTGTAAATATTAGTATCCAAACGTGTTCCCAAGAACACCCTTAGGTTTGATGATTCACTAGGAAATCTCATAGGACTCAGCATATAGTCTTATTCATGACTATGATGTATTACAGTGAAAGGATATAGAGCAAAATCAGCAAAAAGAAAGATACATTGGGCAGAGAACAGGGGAAACCAGGGGCAAGCTTCCCAAGTCTTCATCCAGTGGAATAACACAGAACACACTTAATTTCCCCAGCATGAATTATTAACAACACATGTGAAATACTGCCAACCAGGGAAACTCATCAGAGACTCAGCACCCAGGACTTTTATTAGGAACTGATCATATAGCAGTTCCCTTTCTGACACATACTCAAACTCTATACGCCCAGTAGGAAAACAGGTGTTCAGCATCAACAGTGTTAGGCACAGTGAGACCCTATTATTAAGGGAGTAGGGAGTGGGAACCCTCCCAAAATCTAAGTTCCCAATCTCCAGTCAAGGGCCAAACTTGTAAGCAAGGCTTTCTAAAGATAAGCAGTCAGGCGTGCTGTGAACTCTTTTCTGCACAGCTTGGAGTAACACGAATTTTATACAACTCATATACAGTTCATGCAGTAAAATTGCATGAACTGAATTGCCCATGTACATAGATCTCTGCTAAATGGTTTCTAGGATAACTAGCTATATACATTAAAGAAATAATGCTACAGAAACCATGAGTACATTACACATCTCTGATAGATATCTGAAATAGTCATGCATCCCTTAACAACAGGGATATGTTCTGACTAATACATTCTGAGAAATGCATCACGAGGTGACTTCATCATTGTACAAACATAGTCTCTATGCTTCTAATCTATTGTTCCTAGGCTACAAACCTGTCAACATGTTGCTGTGTTGAATACCACAAGCAATTGTAACACAATGGTATTTTTTAATCTAAACATAATATAAACACCAAAAAGATAACGTGTTGTGCTATGATGTCAAGATAGCTACATCACTAGTCGACAGGAATTTTTCAGATCCCTTTATAATTTTATGGGACTACCGAAATATATGCAGTCCCTAGATAACCCCAAATGGCATTATGTGGTGCATAAATAGCTTTCTATCAATTGGATGTATTGTGTGATTTGGTTCCGATTGTTAAATATACCGAGATGGCTTGATTTCTTATTTTCAGAATACTATCCATTCAATTGAAATGTTTACAAGGATCTAGATTCTAATGAAATTTTAAGCTTAAAAACCCAATCTCAAGTATTAGCAAAAAGCAATTTTTAAAAGAATTATTTAAAAATCAGTTCATAATAACATATTATTTATGTTTAGCATATTCAAAAGAAAGCTGCAGAATGGAAAATCAAGATAGATATTATTGCAGGTAAGACAAATCTCAAAGCTAATATCCAAAAGAGCCAACATGCTTTCACTCAACCAAAACTGTCATGCAGGTGCTGAGGAAACATATTATAAAGTATACTTTACTGGGTGGTAAAATGTGCATGATTGGTAATAGATTGGAAATGGAGTAAAAGCAGAGTGAACACTTAGCCTGAGACTGTCTTAATTTATGCAATTTAGTGAAAATTTCTAATAGCATTCAACTATTTTGTCACTCCAGACTCAGGCAGAACACTGTAGCAGCACAATGATTAAAAACATGAGCTTGGAGTTGGTCAGATCTTGGTTTGAAATTCATTCATGGAAAATGCCACCTGGATAACCTTTCTAATTTTTTTTTTTTTTTTTTTTTTTTGAGGCAGTCTTGCTCCATTGCCCAGGCTGGAGTGCAGTGGCATAATCTCAGCTCACTGCAACCTCTGCCTCCCGGGTTGAAGCGATGCTCCTGCCTCAATCTCCCGAGTAGCTGGGACTACAGGTACACACCATGCCCAGCAAATTTTTGTATTTTCAGTAGAGACAAGGTTACACCATGTTGGCAGGGCTGGTCTCGAACTCCTGACCTCAGGTAGTCCTCCACCCTTGGCCTCCCAAAGTGCTGGGATTACAGGTGTGAGCCACCACACCCGGCCTCTAATTCCATTTTCTCCCATCCAAGTACTAACCAGGCCCGACCCTGCTTTGCTTCCAAGATCTGAAGAGATACATTCAGGGTGGTATGGCCATAGACTCTAATTCCATTTTCTAATTGCCCCTCGAATCAAATAACATTTATCTTTTTCTACTAAACATCAACACTATGAGTAAATTATATTTGATACATTTTTATTACTAAGTTAGGTAATAGTCACAAACATCAAAACAGGAAAGCATGTAACTAGAAGCTAATTATAATCTAAGCCTGAAATAAGAGTACAATAAGGGAACTTGATTTTTCACAATAATAAACAATGAATTGACACTGTAGTGTTAAATGTACAACTAATTTAATACTGTTCATAGTAATTTGTTCATCTTCCTGTTATTTTCAATGTTGTATTACTTACAGTTTTAGGTTTTTTGTTTTTGTTTTTGAGATGGAGTATCCCTCTGTTGCCCAGGCTGGAGTGCAGTGCTGTCATCTTGGCTCACTGCAACCCCTGCCTCCTGGGTTCAAGCAATTCTCCTGCCTCAGCCTCCTGAGTAGCTGGGAATACAGGCGCATGCCACCATGGCCAGCTAACTTTTTTATTTTTAGTAGAGATGAGGTATCACCATGTTGGCCAGGCTGGTCTCGGACTCTTGACCTCAGGTCATCCTCCTGCCTCAGCCTCCCAAAGTGCTGGGATTTCAGGCATGAGCCACTGCACCCAGGCAGTTTTGGGTATTATATGCAGTATGGAACAACTTTAGAACGTCCCAATAGACCATGCCAGAGCCTTGCTCCTCCTATTACTAAATTGGGTAATAGTCACAAACATCAAAATAGGAAAATCATATAACCAGAAGCTAATTATAATCTAAATTAAATGTGGTCCTCACACCATCAGCATTAAAATCCCTGGGATTTCCTTGTTAGAAATGAAGAATTTCTGGCTCCACCCAGACCTATTATATTAGAATCTGCATTTCAACAAGATCCCCAGGTGATTTGATTGCACATTAAAACTTGAAAGCTGTGACAGACAGGGGTAGATTCCTTGCCATCCCTCTAAAATAGATTGGTAGTAAAGAGTTCGGAGAATCTATTTTCTTTTTGAGACAGAGTCTTGCTCTGTCACCCAGGCTGGAGTGCAGTGGTGCAGTCTTGACTCACTGCAATCTCTGCCTCCCGGGTTCAAGCATTTCTCTGCCTCAGCCTTCTGAGCAGCTGAGATTACAGGCACTCACCATGCCAAGCTAATTTTTTTGTATTTTTAGTTGAGATGGGGTTTCACCATCTAGGCCACGTTGGTCTTGGAACTTCTGACCTCGTGATCCACCCGCCTTGGCCTTCCAAAGTGCTGGGATTACAGGCATGAGCCAGCACACACAGCCTACATTATTCTTTAGATGGAAGAAATATGAAAAATTGGTTTTCATTTTAGAGCTTAGGAGGAAAATAATTAGCTACTTACTACCATTATTAAACTCTGAGTTAGAAAATTTTGAAATAAGCACAGTTATTATGAGATTAAGTTAATGATATAAGCAATTAGGAAATTAAAAATAGAAAGGTACCATCATTTTCATAGGATGTACTTTTTGTCCACCTTTTATCCTTCTAAACTCTTCACTTATAACCTCAAATTACTGTATAAACAGCCATAATGGCAGAAATGCCAAGCTGCCATGGCCAATTCTGGGAATATAGCAAGTCACTACTTGGATAAGTTAAAAGTTCTAAAGGTTCAGTTTACCAGCACTTAATGTTTTTCTTAATTTGTTGTTTAGTCAAGGGTGGTAAATGTTAGGAAATACAATTTTATCTTTAGGTGGCTTTTGTTTTACAGAGCTTCGATATGACCTGCCGGCATCATACAAGTTTCACAAAAAGAAATCAGTAAGTCTTTTGATTTTGGCTGGACTACATTCGGTATTGAAAAGCTTTGTGGACCAGGCGCAGTGGCTCACACCTGTAATCCCAGCTACTTGGGAGGCTGAGGCAGGAGAATCACTTGAACCCGAGAGGTGGAGGTTGCAGTGAGCTGAGATTGTGCCACTGCACTCCAGCCTGGGCAACAGAGCAAGACTCAATCTCAAAAGGAAAAAAAAAGAAAAGCTTTGTAACAAGTAATTATTTCTAGTGTTTTCAACTTTCCTATGTAAATAAAGAAAGCCAGCCTAGGAGGCCCAATAAACAGCCTGTGGAAAGGGCCCATAGTCAATAGCTAATATTCTAGTTCTGTTTTAAATGCTCTGGGTACAAAAAGAAAACAAAACAAAAAACTATGTTTTTACTCTTTTTATATAGTATATATTTTATTAGTTTGTACTAATACATTCTCATATTACAAATGCAATTTAGCAGAAGAACCTTCCTTCTGATATTTGAATCATCTGAAATAACACAAACAGAACTATACATTCAAAAAAATTCTCATTTGGTTAAGAAAAAAGACAAGTTAAACAACAAAAAAACTTTTTCTTTCTCACAGGTGGACATTGAAGTGGACCTAATTCGGTTTTCCTTTTAAAAGCCCCCACAAACAAAAGTAGTTTAAAACCTATTTAAAATGAATAAAAAATTGGTTTACTAAACTACTGGTCTCCAGCACCATTTTCTGTTTTCTGTTGTTTGGATGCAGGTTCTTCTTTGTCTGTTTCTTCTCTTGCTCTTTTCATAGGTCCTATAAAAAAACAATTTTTGTTAAATTCAACATAAGTACTGCTCTATTTTAATACTGAGCACAATCACTAATAATGCTACTGTTGAAAAAGACATAACAACTTCCTTGCACCAATGAGAAAAGGTTTTTCTCTCAGTATAGACCATCTGACCTCTAGATTCATCTTCCAAAATATCCTGTCCCTGACTTATACTACAGCATGACTGAGGTAAATAATAATCCACAAAGGGCACTTATCCAGGAGTTGAAAAGCCAAATCCCTATTCTGTCTGACAAATCATTTATTTATGAAAGTACACATTTTCTCATGAAACTACCAAAGGACTTAGAAAAAACTTACCAGTTGCACCATTTTCATCATGTTCATCATCACTAGCAAATTTTGTTTTCTTGCCCTGAAACTGTACTTTTCCTTTACCAGACCCAGGCTGGGCAGCTTTATTACCCTTTCCTTTTCCTTTAAATCTGCGACCTGTATAGACACAATTGAGCACTTCGTAAAGAGTTTTTTTTTAAAGTCTCTTGTCAGTGTTTTTGAACACTGATTAAAGTTTTTGCTCAAGTAAATGGGTTAATCAAGCAGACTGTAAAAGAAAAATCAGAGTAAATGACCTTTTGACTTCCATTTGTTTAGGGATTCTTGTTGGTCTTCTATTATTTTTTTCAGTGCTTCTTTTTCCACCTCTCCTTCTAGTACTTCCCAAGTTACTTCTTTGTTCCTTAATTGTAGGTTACCATTATTTGCATCTTTGGCTTTACTCAATGCTTCCTTGGCTTTTTCTTTGAATAGAATTATCCCCTATATCAGAGACAGAAAATGAAAGCCACACCCTTAGTTTTTAGTCCCACAATTAATTTCTTTGTTCAAAGTAATTTTTTCTACCCTGCAAACCTGCCATGCCTTTACCAGTTTGAATTTTACTGAATATTAGAAAAGGTATGCTACAGAAGTAAAACTGCAGTCACCAATATGAACAGTCATTCATATGATTCACAAACTATCAGATATCACATACAGTAACAGTAACAACAAAGTAAATGATCAAGTAAAAACTAGTATAGTCCAGAAAGTATGACTTCACATCTAGTGACAATAACAACAAATGATCAAGTAGAAACTAATTTAATAAACGCAATTTTAAAATTACTTTCTACTAATTTTGTCTTCTACAAGATAAGTTTCTACAGATTTTCAAACTGATTGCTAAAAAGCATAGGAGTGTTTCCAAACCTCTTTTGCTCCTCTGACGAAGTCTATCCATTTTATTTCACCATGATTTGAGAAAAGGATGTGTAAATCTTCTCTACAGGTCTGATCATCTAAATCACCCGAAAATTTCAACAAGCATCCAATCTTTTCTTCTAGAGATTTCTATAAAAATATACAAAGTGATCAAAAAGTTTCTTAAAAGCAACAACAGACCAGATGACTGACACCACATCATACCTATATAAGAAAAAGACTAGAAACCAAAATGCCATTTTAAAGTAGTTTCACATAGTTGGTGTTTCTTTGTCATCATTTATTCTACAATGGCTTTCAATTTTAACTTATTTGATCTCTTATGCAACTGGTATTTAATTAGTTATAAACTACATAAGTCTGATTATTAAACTACCTTGGAAAATAATTTTAGGGAGTATTATTTATCATACTTCTAAAATTTTTTTATAGTCATCATTTTCCCCAAATAAAAATTTTTATTTGTAAATTTCTAAATGGAAATACACAACAGCATCTTATAAAAGTCAAAATTAAAAGTCACATTAGTATTAATCTATTATTAGAATCTTTAGAAGTTATAGAACATTTTCTCATAAAAATAAGTTCTAGGCATAAATGAACTTTTTCTGAGTATTTCAAAATATAATTTCCTGTATTTTATTTTTTATTTTTAGACAGGGTCTCACTCTTGTCACCCAGGCTGTAGCGCAGTAGTGTGATGTTGGCTCACTGCAACCTCTGCCTCCCGGGTTCAAGCAACGCTTTGTGACTCAGCCCGCTGAGTAGCTGGGAATACAGGCATACACCACCACGCCTGGCTAATTTTTGTGTTTTAGTAGAGACGGGGTTTCACCATATTGGCCAGGCTGGTCTCAAACCCCTCACCTGAAATGATCTGCCTACCTTTGCCTTCCAAAGTGCTGGGATTACAGGCGTGAGCCACTGTGCCCAGCCTTTTCCTTATTTTAAAACATATTTCTTATCCTTAGTTTTCTCTTTTCCTTCAATATAGTACCTGATATATAACTTTAGTGCAATGACTATAGGTAGCTTTGCTTATAATTTTTTTTTTAAAGACCTCAGACTTAAAACCTATTCATTTAACTTTGAATTACAGATGTACTAGCTACCAGTAATATATATACTTACCATTTCAGCATCTTCTTCTAACTTTTGTTTTGCTTCTTGCTCTCTACAAATAAAAATATTGTAATTATAACATATTTCCACTTAGTATATAAGAAAACAAAGTCCTAATAAAGTTAACCACTCGTGATCACTAAACTACTTAACCAAAGCCAGATGCCCTTAAGTTTTTTGATCATGCAATGCTAGACGGCAATGCAATTTCACCCCCAGACTGCCAAGGCAGCTTAAGATCTCAGTGTTTTACTAGCAAAGAGAAAGGCCTATTGCCAGTATTTTAGAGCTCACCAACTATACTTTTGCCAAAGCTTTAAGGAATTCAAATTATGTCACTATTAGTTCAATGTACTTACTGTTTAGCCCTTAATTTTGCTTCCACTTTATTTTGTTTCCTTTCTTCATTTTTTTTGGCAAAGTAATCATCCCTAAAGAACACACAGTACAGAGGCTAAGTTCATGAGAACAAAGTTAAGACTGCAGAATATTTTGAGTGACTTAAGACATGGCACAGCAATGAATGTTGTACACATTTACTACCAACATAGTCATCAACTAAAACTTCAAAATATGCCAAGGAAGTTAGTTACTCATGTTTTTTTAAATAACAGCCTTAATAAGGAAAAGAAATCCATATGCCACAAAATTCACTTTTAAAGTGTACCTCGAATGTTTTTTAGTATATTCAGAGTTGTACAAGCATCACTACTAATTTCAGAACATTTTCATGACCCCGAAAAGAAACCCCCTGCCCATTAGCAATCTCATGTTGATTATCATTTATCATTCATGTATGGGGGGGAAAAGTACATCAGAAGTCATACAAATAATATTTCAGTTCTCTATGGTGTTAATTTCACAAAAAGAGAAAATTCTAAAATCCCCAAGACGCAAGAATAACAGCAATGATGAAAACCATGTTAAATAATGTTTGAGGATTTAACACTGATACTATTGATCCATCACAGTGCATCTCTTAAGTCAATTAGGTTTTGTATATACCATTTAGAAGACTATACACAGTCTTCTAAAGTAAGGAACTATGGCCCTACAACTAAGTTTATCATGAAAATGCTCTGGTTCATCCCCATTTTCAGACACTTAGACAAACACACACACATACACACAAAGAATGTGATCCAAATCTCCAATAATCCTTTCTACTGTTAAATATATATATATATGCTATGAAAAATTAAGAGGAAAACTGCACTGATACATTTTCCAAACACATAAAAGCCCAAATTTTAATACCCAGCCTGACTAAAAGTTTTAGATGCAAAATCAGTACTAAAATATAACCTCCTTTAATAATGGCTAACAGTGGCTGGGTGCAGTGGCTCAAACCTGTAATCCCAACACTTTGAGAAGCAAAGGTGGGTAAATCGCCTAAGGTCAGGAGTTCAAGACCTGCCTGGCCAACATGGTGAAACCCATCTCTATTAAAAATACAAAAATTAGCTGGGTGTGGTGGCAGCCACCTGTAATCCCAGCTACTCAGGAGGCTGAGGCAGGAGAAGCACTTGAACCCGGGAGGCAGAGGTTGCAGTGAGCCAAGACTGCACCATTGCACTCCAGCCTGGGCAGTAAAAGTGAAACTCTTGTCTCCAAAAAAAAAAAAAAAAAAAAAAATTGCTAACAATGAAAAGGGACTGATGAACACTTTTCTTATAGTCTCAAAAGACTATAATTCTCACTGAGCAAATATCAAGCATTTCTCAAAGGATATCTAAAGATACTAAAAATCTTTAGCCTTAGAGGGGATGCTAATTCCATGCTCCTTACCCTAGTGTGTCAATTCCATATAACTGAAAGGCCAGGAGAAACATCAGCAAAAAGACTTACTTGAAAAGTATTAGCAGGTCTGTGTCTTTGTACTTCTGGCCAGGGGTCTCTACAAACTTCTTAGCAGATTCAATGCTATCAAACACAACAAAAATTGATCCCTATAAAAAGGAAGGAAAATATTAAGCTATGTCCCATATATTTTAGAACTAGAAAAAGTCTGTATCATCATACCTTAAATGCTTTATGCAGTGTTCTTCTCATCTGAATATTTAGTACTTGACCTTTATCTTCTAACCATTCTTTTATGTCATCAAGAGTTGCATCAGTTGGGAAGCCTTTCTGTGAAGAGTGAGAAGAAATGTACAAATAACAAATAATGACTTTTCAGATAAACAACTGGAGAGAATTTGATTTATATTATCTTGAAATGAAGCAGGATATACCTATCTATCTCTATTTCTCTCTTTAGTAATCACTTAAAAGCCTTGTTTAGCAGCCACAATTCTCCAGTGCAATAAAAGTGACTCATCTGGTATTTGCTTCAAAATAATTCCAAGCACTTTGGAGGCCAAGGTGGGCGGATCACCTGAGGTTGGGAGTTCAAGACCAGCCTGACCAACATGGTAAAACCCCATCTTAAAAAAATAATAATAATAATAATTCAGTTGAGGCAAAAATAAAACAAGATGATTTACGTGTTCTGCTAAGAACTACTAAAGCTGGGTGATGGTACATTCATTATTCAACCTATTTATATATGTATCTGATTTTTTCCGTAATAAACTATTTAAAAATACGCTAAAGAAAACTGCAATCAAGTTTAGCAGCTGATAGATAAGAACAGCTAATATGCTATAAGTGCTTAGAATATGCCAAAGATTTCATCTAATGGTATGAGGTGGTTTTTCTTGTTTTTCACAACAGTTCTACAAGGTAGAAAATATCCACGTTTATGAAGATAAAACTTAGGACCAAGCATGGTGGCTCACGCCTATAATTCCAGCACTTTGGGAGGTCAAGGTGAGTGGATCACTTGAGCCCAGAAGTTCAACACCAGCCTGGGCAATACAGGGAGATCCCTGTCTCTACAAAAAATTTTTAGCCAGGTATGGCCAAATTTTTAGTACAGCCACATATGCCTATAGTCCCAGCTACTCAGGAGGCTGAGGTGGGAAGATCACTTAAGCCCAGGAGGTCAACGCTGCAGTGAGCCATGATCACACCACTGCCCTCCAACATGAGCAACAGGACGAGACTCTGTCTCAAAAACAAAACAAAACAAAAAAACTTAAGAATATTACAAAAGGGCTGGGCGCCGTGGCTCAAGCCTGTAATCCCAACACTCTGGGAGGCCAAGGCGGGTGGATAACGAGGTCAAGAGATCGAGACGATCCTGGTCAACATGGTGAAACCCCGTCTCTACTAAAAATACAAAAAAATTAGCTGGGCATGGTGGCGCGTGCCTGTAATCCCAGCTACTCAGGAGGCTGAGGCAGGAGAATTGCCTGAACCCAGGAGGCAGAGGTTGCGGTGAGCCGAGATCACGCCACTGCACTCCAGCCTGGGTAGCAGGAGCGAAACTCCGTCTCAAAAAAAAAAAAAAAAAGAATAGGCCGGGCGTGGTGGCTCAAGCCTGTAATCCCAGCACTTTGGGAGGCCGAGGCAGGTGGATCACCAGGTCAAGAGATCAAGACCATCCTGGTCAACATGGTGAAACCCCGTCTCTACTAAAAATACAAAACATTAGCTGGGCATGGTGGCACATGCCTGTAATCCCAGCTACTCAGGAGGCTGAGGCAGGAAAATTGCCTGAACCCAGGAGGCAGAGGTTGCGGTGAGCCAAGATTGCACCATTGCACTCCAGCCTGGGTAACAAGAGCGAAACTCCGTCTCAAAAAAAAAAAAAAAAAAAAAAAAAGAATATTACAAAAGAATACAAAGTAATTAGTGAGGCTATGATTCCTGATCCCTTACTCTTCCCTACTCTGCTCTACTTTCTAAATAAATGTAAGATATTTAAATGCATTAAAGGCCCACTTACAATATAAACAGATCTGTTTTTTACATCATTTTTATACTCATCAGTCACTTCAGGCAGCGGTTTGCTTGGAGACCTTCTGATTTTAGTTTTATCTTCACTAATTTCCATGAGTTCTGCCTTGGATTTGCTCAATGCTTCCACAATTACATTAAAGTCTGTTGTTAGACGGTTCAACCTGAAGTGTACATATAAAAACGTAAGACTCAGCAGTAGCACTCACTGTAAACAGAAAACCAAAAGGTTATTTTTAAAAGCTTGTTACCTGTTGAATTTTATCATTATCTCCAAAGGTACCCAGCCTTCATCCAGCTTTATCTGTTCCTTTAAAAACTTGTCCCGTGGCAAATTGAAGTCTCCAAAATAATACTGTGAGATAATACAATGTATTTCAGAACACCGTATAATATGGACGCCAATCCTGACATTTCTTATTACTTTCCAGTACCAAGTTCTGTTATTTAAAAATACATGTCACAAGTTACAAAAGGCAATAAACATCTTCCCCAAATATACGATATAAAATGTTTACAATACAAATTAAAATACGATATAAAATGTTTACAATACAAATTAACAAAAAGATAAAACTAAAATTTCAATTACTTAAACAGCGTAACAGATGTGTTAATAGACTAGAAAGCCTTAAAACAAGGAAGAATATATTTAAAGATTATATGAAAAGCCTCTTGCAAATTACTGTGGAAAGCCTAGATGGTTAAAAGAACTGGAATAAACTGGTTAATCACTTTATTTTTTTTTTTTTGAGATGGTGTCTCACTCTGTCACCCAGGTTGGAGTGCAGTGGCATAATCTTGGCTTACTGTAACCTCTGCCTCCCAGGTTCAGCCTCCCAAAGTAGCTGGGATTACAGGCATGCGCCACTATACCCAGCTAATTTTTGTATTTTTACTAGAAACAAGGTTTCCCCATGTTGGCCTCAAACTTAAGTGATCCGTCTGCCTCGGCCTCCCAAAGTGCTGGAGTTGCAGTCATGAACCACTGCACCTGGCCTTCTAATTTTTAAATATTTAAAGGGCCAGGAGCCAGGCACGGTGGCTCACATCTATAGCTGAATCACGAGGTCAAGAGATGGAGACCATCCTGGCCAACATGGTGAAACCCCGTCTCTAAAATTACAAAAATTAGCTGGGTGTGATGGTGCATGCTTGTAGTCCCAGCTACTGGGGAGGCTGAGGCAGGAGAATTGCTTGAAACCAGGAGGCGGAAGTTGCAGTAAGCCAAGATCGCGCCACTGCACTACAGCCTGGGCAACAGAGCGTGACTCTGTCTCAAAAAAATAAAAATAAGGGCCAGGGTGGTGGTTCATGTCTAATCTCAGCACTTTAGGAGGCTGAGGTGGACCGATCACTTGAGGAGTTCAAGACCAGCCTAAACAACATGGTGAGATCCCAGCTCTACCAAAAAAAAAAAAAAGATCAGGGATGGTGGTACATGCCTGTAGTCCCAGCTCAGGAAGCTGAAATGGGAGGATCACTTGAGCCTGGCGGAAGCTCCAGTGAGGCATAATTGCGCCACTGTACTCCAGAGCCTGGGCAACTGAGACGCTTCCTCAAAAAAAGTTAATGTTTATTGAATATAAGCACAGAAGCACTCTCAATGTACAAGCAAAGGAAAAACCCAAGTATGACTATTTGGAATGCCAGAAGTAACAGAAAAAGTAAAAGACAAACAAATTTGTCAAGAATTCTTACAAAGAAGGAGGGTAAAAAGCGAACACTCAAATAGAAAACAGGTAAAGGATATTTTACTGGCCTGGCACAGGGGCTCTCAAACGTACTCCCAGCACTTTGGGAGGCTGAGCTGGATCAATTTCTTGAGGCCAGGAGTTTGAGAACAGACTGGCCAATGTGGTGAAACCCTGTCTCTACTAAAAATACAAAACTCAGCCACATATGGTGGTGCACACCTGTAATCCCGACTATGCATGTGGCTAAGGCATGAGACTAGCTTGAACCCGGGAGGTGGAGGTTGCAGTGAGCCGAGATCACTGCCACTGCACTCTAGCCTGAGCACAGAGCAATACTCTGTCTCTCTGTCTTAAAAAAAAAAAAAACAAAAAAAACAAAAAAAAACAACTGAGAAAATGTTCTCATCCCAGCTGAAAAAAAATAAGGACACTTATTTTTCAGAGATGGGGTCTGTCGTTGTTGCCCAAGCTGAAGTGCAGTGGTGCAATCACAGCTCAGTGCAGCCTGAAACTCCCAGGCTCAACTGATCCTTCCACCTCAGCCTTCCAAGTAGCTAGGACGACAGGCACATGCCACCATGCCCAGCTAACGATTTTTTTTTTTAATTATTAAAAATAGGGCAGGAGCAGTGACTCACGCCTGTAATCCCAGCACTCTGGAAGGTGAAAGCAGGTGGATCACTTAAGGTCAGGAGTTCGAAACCAGCCTGGCCAACGTGGTGAAACGCTGTCTCCGCTAAAAATACAAAAATTAACCAAGGATGGTGGTGTGCACCTGTAATCCCAGCCACTTGGAAGGCTGAGGCAGGAGAATCACGTGAACCTGGAAGGTGGAGGTTGCAGTGAGCCAAGATCGCACCACCGCACTCTGCATTCCAGCCTGGGAGACGAGTGAGACTGTCTCAAAAAAGAAAAAAATCATTAAAAAAAAGTACTGTAAACAAACAAAAAAACCAACCTCATTTCATTATTTATCAAAGAAATATAATTTAAAGCAATGAGACAGCATTTTTCACGGAACAAACTGGCTAAGATTAGAGAAAAAAAAGAAGAATACCTAGTATTTACTTGAACACAAGAGAACTAGACACGCAAATAGGTGTAAACTGACAATTATCAGGTTTTTTGTTTCTTTGTTTGTTTTTTGAGACGGAGTTTCACTCTTGTTACCCAGGCTGGAGTGCAATGGCGCAATCTCGGCTCACCACAACCTCCGCCTCCTGGGTTCAAGCAATTCTCCTGCCTCAGCCACCCGAGTAGCTGGGACTACAGGCACACACCACCATGCCCAGTTAATTTTTTTTATTTTTAGTAGAGACGGGGTTTCACCATGTTGACCAGGATGGTCTCAATCTCTTGACCTCATGATCCACCCGCCTCGGCCTCCCAATGTGCTGGGATTACAGGCTTGAGCCACCGCGCCGGCCTTATCAGGGTTTTTTTTTTAATGTGCATAATCCTGGAGCCAGCATAGCTCCTTCTAACAATTCTACCTTGAAGAAATCAATAAACATGTTTACTAAGATTTATATATATTTGTCAAAGAACGATTAGAGCTAAAAACAACAACAACAACAACAACAACAAATTAGATCCTACATATTAAAGAGGAGAAAGAATAAATTATTGATAATACAAAACTTCTCCACAAAAATGTATCCTATATTTAGTGGGGGAAACGGAAGGCAATAAAATCGTTAGAAATGTACCACTCTGGTGGTGGATGTTTGTAAAGGTGAAGGCACTATACTTGTGTGGAGGCAGGGGATATATGGAAAATCTCTGTACCTTCCATTCAATTTTGCTGTGAACCTAGAACTGCTGTAAAATATGAGGGCCACTAAAAAATTAGCATGAGCATGAAGCAAACGTCAAAAGCTTTTAACCTTGATTACCTCAAAAAAGTAGGATTTGAGAGTTGGCAGGTTGTGGGAGAGATATAACCTTTTAAGTATTAAACACAGAATTAATAACTTCTAATTTTTCTCCCCACAATCATAAAGAAATAAATAACAAAAAAGGAACACAGGACATGTTAAAAGCAGAGAGGTGTAGCTTAAAAAAAAAGCAGTTCTGAGAACTGCAGAAAAACCCCACACCAAACAATATGATCTGAGGGGTTCCTTGGCAAGAATGTAAGTTTAAAGATAATTTCCCATAAAACCATTATTGATACTGTAAAGGTTTTTTTCTTTTTAAATTATTATTAATAGAGTTTAATTGAACAAAAAATGATTTGCAAATCAGGCAGCCTCCCCAGCCAGAGTATGCTCACTAAGACTCTCAGGTTTCTTTCCATCACCCCTCCACCCCCCCAAAGAGTGTCTGGCTCTGTCATCCAGGTTGGAATGCAGTGATGTGATCACCTCTACCTTCCGGACTCCGCCAATCCTCCCATCTCGGCTTCCCAAGTAGCTGGGACTACAGGTAAACCGCTAACACACTCAGCTAATTTAAAAAAAATTTTTTTGAGGCCAGGCGCGGTGGCTCAAGCCTGTAATCCCAGCACTTTGGGAGGCCGAGGCGGGTGGATCACAAGGTCGAGAGATTGAAACCATCCTGGTCAACATGGTGAAACCCCGTCTCTACTAAAAATACAAAAAATTAGCTGGGCATGGTGGCACGTGCCTGTAATCCCAGCTACTCAGGAGGCTGAGGCAGGAGAATTGCCTGAACCCAGGAGGCGGAGGTTGCGGTGAGCCGAGATCGCGCCATTGCACTCCAGCCTGGGTAACAAGAGCGAAAACTCCGTCTCAAAAAAAAAAAAAAAAAAAAAAAAAAAAATTTGTAGAGATGGGGTCTCATCATGTTGCCTAGGCTGGTCTCTAACTCCTGGACTCAAGCCATCCTCCTGCCTCGGTGCTGCAAAGGTACAGAGGATCACCTGAGGTATTATGTTAACATAAACATAATACCTAACTGTGAAAGATACTTTATCAAAGTTCCTGGCTGGGTACAATGACTCACACTTGTAATCCCAGCATTTTCAGAGGCCAAGGCAGGCAGATCACCTGAGGTCTGGAGTTCAAATACAAAATTAGCCAGGTGTGGTGGTATGCTCCTATAGTCCCAGCTACTCAGGAGGCTGAGGCAGAAAAATTGTTTGAACACGGGAGGCGGAGGCTGCAGTAAGCCAAAATTGCTGTAGTGAGCCAAGATAGTGCCACTGCACGCCAGCCTGGCCAAAAGAGTGAGACTCTGCCTAAAAAAAAAATAAAAATAAAAATAAAAGTTACAATCGGTGAGAACTGCTTGGGCAGAGAAAAACTACTAGGATGACCAAAAATATAGTGTTATTTCACAGGGAAGGTACTTTACTAAGGATTTTTATGTTATTTATGTGTCGGGCATTCTTCTAAGTGCTTAACATTTTATTCACTAACGTAATACTCCAAACCACCTTATGAGGAAGGAACTACCCTCATTTTATATAAGACTATGAAGTTAAAATTTTATATAAGACTACGAAACTAAAATTTTTAAAAGATAACACTAGCTTATAGTGTTAACCTTTTGAAATGTTTGTACATCTTGAGTTTCATAACCTGGCTCCACCAATATAAAACTGTACATCATTATATGTTCATCTAAGAATCAAAGACAAGCCAAATGTTGAATATGTCCATATACTGAAATTAAATGTTCTTTCTCTATTTGTGTTGAGGTCGTCCATTTTCTTTCAAGGAACTTGTTTTTGCAGTTTATAGCACAGGAATCATACCTCAATTTGATGACAGATTTTGGCCTCCAGGGCAGCCATCTTTTCATTATCACCATTTTCAGCCATTATGGCTATCTGTAAAATTTATCAAATTAGCATAAAGTTATTTTTCATATAAAACTCAAGACTAGAAAGAGAATGTTTACAAAGCATTCATATCTCATTGTTTTCTTTAAAAAAAAATCAAGAATTTCTCATTTCACGAGTTCACTTTCTTTACTCAATTCTCAAATATCTCAACAAAGCAACACTTTGGAATAAGTAATGACAAATATCTAAAAACTATGAAAAAAGCTGCCCCTCTTTCAGTAAATCACTACCCCATCCTCTATAACAAGAAACTCTTTATCTCCATTTAGCTGGTCAAGCAAGCTTTAGGGAAAAAAAAAAAAAAAAAAAAACCTCCAATCCTGACCAAATATTTCCAGCTTCAAAAGATATTATCTTTCAGTATATCACTGTGCATTTGTTTCGTCTCGGTTCTTTTTTTTCTTTTTCTTTTTTTAGACAAGAGTTTCGCTGGCTCTTGCTGCCCAGGCTGAAATGCAATGGCATGATCTCGGCTCACCGCAACCTCCCCCTCCCGCGTTCAAGCGATTCTCCTGCCTCAGCCTCCCGAGTGGCTGGCATTACAGGCATGCGCCACCATGCCCGGCTAATTTTGTATTTTTAGTAGAGACGTGGGTTTCTCGATGTTAGTCAGGCTGGTCTTGAACTCCTGACCTCAGGCGATCCGCCCACCTCGGCCTCCCAAAGTGCCGAGATTACAGGCGTGAGGCACCAAGCCCTGCCTCATTTCTTTTAAAATGCAGTCACAGCTAACTTACCCAAATCTTGTTATCAGCAAGTTAGGTATCATAACTTTAAGGTGAAAAAAAATCCAAACACTCCAGTTCCTTAGATGCTCTATGCTAAGGAACATACGAAAACAAAAATTGGAGAACGTGGTCACACTGACACGACATGAACTGGGGAGGATGCCTACTAATTCACTAATACATTGGATAGTCAGTTTCCTGTTTCGCATTCCTGACATGAGCACTGCAAGGAAAAAAGGAGGCTATGATACTGGTTTGCTAGAAATTACAAACCAAGTCTTCTAATTAGAAAGTACTTGCCTCCAGGACTCTACTAAGCCACCCAGTCATCCCTATTGTACAAAAGTTATGTAAACAAACCATCAAGAATATTGCCATTAACTGACTCTAGTTATGAAGTGATATAGGTACACTTCTTGGAAGCATCACCTGACAACATGCAATTGCATTCACTACCCTGGAGGCACATAGGAAACACTTACTTGCATCGGGGTACTGCGTGATGCACATCCCCCTAGAGAATTTACTCAACGTTATGCATTGTCTTGTCTATCACAATCTACACTCCTAAGTTACTACCGTGATCTAGGGCCCCTTATAGAGCAAACCATGAGGTAAAGGAACTATTTCGTCCCTGCAAAACCTATTTGGCCTATCTAATTTTGGGACTGCGTTTCATCGTTTACTTTTCCAGAATGTACGACTGGAAGTGAAACATTACCCCGTTTTCCCGTTTCACACCGAAACCTGATGTGAGGCCCTAAAAGACCAAAATAGTGACGCTGGGGTGCACCTGCGGCCCTAAGTTCTTTGGCCTCCAGTCCGTCCACAGGCTCCACAGACGTTTACCCCGTGCCCACCTTCCCAGAAACTTACAGAGATGGCCACAAGCCTTCGGTGAGACTAGAACGCGGTGGGGGTAAGAAACCGAAAAGACGCAATGGGGATGGGGCAGCCACAGTCCCGCCTCAAAGCAATCGCTGAACTGCCTGGGCACCAGCCACGTGCCGGGAACTCCAGGTTCCCACAGTCCTCGCGGGGGCAGCCTCGCCGACGCCGGCGCCCTCTCCGCTCCGCCGCCTCCCCCTCCGGTCCGCCGCCGCCGGCTGCGGCCCACGCGGCGCTCGGCCTGAACGTGAGGAAAGCGAGAGGCTGCCGAACGCCGCGAGAGGAAGTAGGGAACGGAAACGCGCCGTCGCGCACCAGCAAAGTGGGCCCTTTTGTAGCTTCTCATTAGCCACCGAGAGTTTCTCACCTTTAAGGTTCTGGTCCCACAGAGCCGCGCCACAGGCTCACAAACAGCAACACCAACGACTCGACTCCCCAGCGCAGCCGGCCGGCCTAAAGCGCTCAAAAAAGATGGGGGCCGTCCCGGCAGTCCTTGCGGCCTGGGTGGGCGGGGCCACGGACAAGCTGGAGCAGTCCTTGTGCTCTGAGCATGCGCGGCTGCCGCGTGCTCCCAGGGGCCCTGGAGTCCCGCCCTTAATCCTACCTAGCAGATTGGGTTGAAAAGTACCGCAGGGTTTAGGGGGATGGCTACTAGTTTGTGTCAACGTAATACATTTATTTTTAAGTATTTCTGGACAGCATCTGTACCCAAGACCTTCCTTTGGCTCTCCATTCATGTGAAGTGTTTTGGCTTTTTTTTTTTTTTTTCAGATTATGTTTTCCAAAAATGTGTGTAAATACACATACACATCGTGTTGTAGTACTTCTCAAAAAAAAAAGTGAAATTTTAAAAAAAGTCAAAGATCCTCCTGCTGTCAAACTGTGATCTTGGACAAGTTGTTCAACTTCTCTGTTCCTCAGGTATAAAGTAGGGCCAATAATAAATACCATCTCGTTCATACAATTGCTGTGAGCATTCAACTTGATGCAATATTGTCAACCTAAAGGGAAAAACTGAGGCAAAATTAATGTAAGTAAAGAGTTTATTTGAGCCAAGTTTGAGAACTGCCACATGAAAGCATGTATTCAAATTGCCTTGAATATATACTCTAATTAACAGCACTTACAAGTAGGTTTTTAAAGCAGAAAGAAGAGACAGTTCCTAAATTGTTTACCAGTAACATACATTAAAATAACATAAGCTGTTGATTGGCTATACATTGTTCTTTGTATCACAAATTCCAAGAACATTAATATGGATGAAGCAGCTAGTAAGGAGCAATGTGACTTTAAACAATTGCCCCCCAAGCGTGATTGATACAGTCTGGCTCTATGTCACCACACAGATCTCATCTCGAATTGTAATCCCCATAATCCCCACATAGGGAGAGAGGAACCACACACAGTGGGAGGTGACTGGATCATGGGGATGGTTTCCGCCATGTTCTGGTGGTTTTATAAGGCAGCTTCCCCTGCTCTTGCTTGCTCCCTCTCACCTGCCACCACGTAAGACATGCCTCTTCCCCTTCCACCATGATTGTTAAGTTTCCTGATGTCTCCCCAGACATGTGGAACTGGGGGTCAATTCAACCTCTTTTGTTTATAAATTACTCAGTCTTGGGTATGTCTTTATAGCAGTGTTAGAACCGACTAATATAGGGATGTAGGGACATGATTGAAGTCCCAAACTCATCTCTCTCTGGCCTGATAAATTTTGCATACCTCACATAGTTCAGACTCCTCTGGGCTCTTTTTCTTTTCTTAAGGCCAATGAGAAAAAACATATTGAACCGGGTTGTGCTCAGGTAGTTTAAATTTAAGCTAATTAGATTCTCTTTTCTCTACTCAACGCATATTTATCTAGTCTCTTATTTTGTGCCAGACACAATTAAAACCTTAATTCTTGTTTTGATAAGTCACTGAGAATATAAGTATTTAACAGAACAAATCATATGAGTGTCAGGGTACTCTCATTCATCCATTCAGCAAACTGTTTATTACATGCTAGTTAATGTGCTGGTAGGGAGGCATAACACTGGGAATAGAAAGAGCCAGGCTCTGCCTAGAGACAGAGCCACCTGAACAAATATAACTGCTTCTTTAGGCCCCATAACATCTGGGCAGAACTGCAGGTACAGCCTATTATCAGAAATCACACCAGCTAAAAAATATTTATTTCATGTTTCCATCACACCAGCTAAAAAAAAAAAAAAAAAAAAAAAAAAAAAAAAAAAAAAAAAACATTTATTTCATGTTTCCATCAGCATCCTGGTCCTTTACTCTGTTGTTGTTGTTTTTTTTTTTTTTTGAGATGGAGTCTCCCTCTGTTGCCGAGGCTAAACTCTAGTGGCACCACTTCAGCTCACTGCAACCTGTACTTCCCGGGCTCAAGCAATTCTCCTGCCTCAGCCTCCCAAGAAGCTGAGACTACAGGCGTGTGCCACCAAACCTGGCTAATTTTGTGTATTTTCAGTAGAGATGGGTTTTCACCATGTTAGCCAGGATGGTCTTAATCTCCTGACCTTGTGATCCACCTGTCTCAGCCTCCCAAAGTGCTGGGATTACAGGCGTGCACCACCATGCCCGGCTTTCCAGGTCATTCTTTTTTCTTTTTTCTTTGATACGGAGTTTGGCTCTTGTTACCCAGGCTGGAGTGCAATGGCGCGATCTCAGCTCACCGCAACCTCCGCCTCCTGGGTTCAGGCAATTCTCCTGCCTCAGCCTCCTGAGTAGCTGGGATTACAGGCACGCACCACCATGCCCAGCTGATTTTTTTGTATTTTTAGTAGAGACGGGGTTTCACCATGTTGACCAGGATGGTCTCGATCTCTTGACCTCGTGATCCACCCGCCTCGGCCTCCCAAAATGCTGAGATTACAGGCATGAGCCACCGCGCCCGGCCCAGGTCATTCTTAAATAGAATGAGTTTATTCTCTTACCTACTTTTCTCCTTTCTCCAACTGGCTAGATATGGATGTGGTAATGAGCAAAACTGGACCAAGCAAATGAAGGCAACACCATATGTGTGGCAAAGCAGCAAGATATGAGGAAGCCAAGTCCCAACATCCTGTAGTGCCATACCAACCCCAATGGCTTCATAGAACAGACTTATCATTCTAACCTGGACTTTAAATGTGAGGAAAAAGAAATTCATGAAAAAGTATTCAAGGCAGATCATTACAATATTTTAGACTTTTGGTCAGGGTCAAGTGACAGAATTCATCACTAAGGGGCAGAAAAGTCAACTAAATCAAAATCCAGGCCGAGTATCACTCTGAAGGCTGCTAGGCTTCCTAAGTTTTTCTGTGTGTGTGTGCGTGTGTGTGTGTGTGTGTGTACGCAAGATGAATATCAGAGTGCCTAAAATCCAGAAATCTAGGGTCTCCCTGAATTTTGGGAATGTGTTATCGGACTATTTTTGTGTTTTCTTGCTGATAGATGTTTGAATGGGAATCTCGTTTTACAAAACTGCTTTCATTGTAGTAAGTCATCTGAAAGTGAGGTTGTTAAGGAGAGACCTAGAGCCCACGCCTATGTCTAATAACGGTGGCCTCCACTGGCCCCTAAATTATCTAATAATTGTGAACAGCCAAATTTACTTGGGTCAATTTGCTGCATTTGGCAAGTGAACGAGGTCAGCATTCATAAAATCATAAGTAGATCTTCTATAGAAGACAATACATTGAAGTTAAAACAGCACAGATTCTTTAACAAGACTTCATATAAAATAAAATAGTTGTGACAGATAAAGAGAAAAGAAGGGTCTTTGGGGGCTAAACATTTTTAAAAATTGAATTGTAACACACAAACCATAATGTGCATGATTTTTTTTTTTTTTTTTTTTTTTTTTTTGAGACAGAGTTTCGCTATTGTTACCCAGGCTGGAGTGCAATGGCACGATCTCGGCTCACCGCAACCTCTGCCTCCTGGGTTCAAGCAATTCTCCTGCCTCAGCCTCCCTAGTAGCTGAGACTACAGGCATCCGCCACCATGCCCAGCTAATTTTCATATTTTTAGTAGAGACGGGGTTTCACCATGTTGACCAGGTTTCTCGATCTCTTGACCTAGTGATCCACCCGCCTCAGCCTCCCAAAGTGCTGGGATTACAGGTGTAACACTGCGCCCGGCCAATGTTCATGAATTTTAAGTGCTTCAATGAAGTTTCACAAGTGAACACTACGTTGTAATTACTACCCAGATTGATATATAGAACATTTCAGCACTCTGGAAAGTTCCTTTGTGCTCTTCTCCCAGTCAATGTCCTCCTTAAAAGTAACTACCATTGATTAGCTTTTCCTAGTCTAGATCACATAGTATGTATATATCTGAGTCTTAGTCAGTTTGGACAGCTATAACAAAATATCATAGACTGGGTGTCTTCAACAACAGAAATTTATTGCTGACAGCTTTGGAGGCTGAGAAGTCCAAGATCAAGGTGCTGTTAGATCTGGTGTCTTATGAGGGCCTGTTTCCTGGTTTACAGATGGCCATCTTCTTCATGTATCCTTACATGGTGAAAAGCAGAAAGGAAGCAAACTCTCCAGTCTCTTCTTAGAAGGCATTAATCCCATTCATAAGGGCTCCACCATCATGACCTTATTACCTCCCAAAGGCCCCACTTCCTTATATTATCCCACTGGGGGTTAAGATGTCAACATACGAATTTTGGGGAACTACAACAGTCCACAACATGTGGTATATACAAATACCACAATTGATTTATCCATTCTTCTGTTTATTTTTCTTTTCTTTTCTTTCTTTCTTTTTTTTTTTTTTTTTTTTTTTTTTTTGACACAGAGTCTTGCTCTGTAGCCCAGGCTGGAGGGCAGTGGCGTGATCTTGGCTCATTGCAACTTCTGCCCCCCTAGGTTTGAGTGATTCTTGTGCCTCAGCATCCTGAGGAGGGATGCCTGCCACCACGCCTGGCTAATTTTTGTATGCTTTGTTTTGTTTTGTTTTGTTTGAGATGGAGTTTCACTCTTGTTGCCCAGGTTGGAGTGCAATGGTGCAATCTCAACTCTCCACACCCTCTGCCTCCCGGGTTCAAGCAATTCTCTGCCTCAGCCTCCTGAGTAGCTGGGATTGCAGGCACATGGCACCACGTCCAGCTAAATTTTTGTATTGTTAGTAGAGACGGGATTTCACCATTTTGGTCAGGCTGGTTTTGGTCTTAAACTCTTGACCTCGTGATCTGCCTGCCTCAGCCTCCCAAAGTGCTGGGATTACAGGTGTGAGCCACCACACCCAGGTATTTTTGTACTTTTTAAAGTAGAGACAGGGTTTTGCCATGTTGGCCAGGCTGGTTTCAAACTTCTGACCTCAAGTGATCCACCCACCTTGGCCTTCCAAAGCGCTGGGATTACAGGCCTGAGCCAGTGCATCTGGCACATTCTTCTGTTTCTGACCATTTGGTTGTTTCTAGTTTTTTGCTGTTATGAATAAAGCTACTCTGAACATTCTCTCTCTCTCTCTCTCTCTCTCTCTCTGTGTGTGTGTGTGTGTGTGTGTGTGAGAGAGAGAGAGAGAGAGAGAGAGAGAGAGAGAGAGAGAGAGACGGAGTCTCACTCTGTCACCTAGGCTGGAGTGCCATGGTGCGATCTTGGTTCACCACAAACTCCACCTCCCATGTTCACACGATTCTCCTGCCTCAGCTTCCTGAGTAGCTGGGACTAGGCACACGCCACCACGCCAGGCTAATTTTTGTATTTTTAATAGAGATGGGGTTTCATCATATTGGTCAGCCTGGTCTTGAACTCCTGACCTTGTGATCTGCCCACCTCAGCCTCTGAAAGTGCTGGGATTACAGGTGTGAGCCACCGTGCCCAGTTGAACATTCTTATACATGTTTTCTGAACTCATTTCTGTTAGGTGTATGCCTAAGAATGAAATGACAGGTCACAGAGCAGGCATGTGTTCAGCTTTAATATATGTTGCTAAGCAGCTTTTCAAAGTGGTCATACCATTTTTCATTCACATGAGCAATTTATTTCCTAAACATCCTGGATGATGCACTGTCATGTTTTAAAGCCAGATATTATCTTTTTTAATTTTTATTTTTATATATTTAGGGAGTACCAGTGTGGATTTTCTACATGCACATATTACGTGGTGGTGAAGTCTGGGCTTTTAGTGTGCCCATCATGTAAATAGTGAACACTGTACCCAATAGGTAACTTGTCAACTCTCACCCCTGCTTTCACCCTCTCTCCTTGTGTAGTTTCCAATGTCCATTATTCCACTCTAAGCCACATATAATATTAATTTTAAAAGTTAATGCTTACAATAAGTAAACCACATATTTAAAAAAAACTTCAAAATAAAGTTGCTGAATAAAAGGGCACACTTGAAAGGTATTAGAAAGAACAGAACAATTCCTTTTGTTTTGTTTCTGGTGTAGGAGGAAAAAGAAACAGACACATTAAAATTGTTCTTTCAGTCGAAATAGTTAATTAATATTGGCTCTGGCCGGGTGCGGTGACTCACGCCTGTAATCCTAGCACTTTGGGAGGCCAAGGCGGGCGGATCACCTGAGGTCAGGAGTTCGAGACCAGCCTGACCAACATGGAGACATCCCATCTCTTCTAAAAATACAAAATTAGCTGGCTGTGGTGGCACATGCCTGTAATCCCAGCTACTCGGGAGGCTGAGGCAGGGGAATCGCTTGAACCCGAGATGCAGAGGTTGCAGTGAGCCAAGAGGGCACCATTGCACTCCATTCTGGGCAACAAGAGGGAAACTCCATCTCAAAAAAAAAAAAAAAAAAAAAATTGACTTCTTTTCTTCCTAAACCAAAGCAGTCTTTTCTTTCACTGGCTTCTGAGAAGATATTTAGTCTTCTAAATATCTGGCTTTGTCCAGTGCTGAGATGACTGCGATCACCCAATTGGTCCTCTAACTGGAATTAAAGTCAACAGTACTAATAAGGGTTTCCAGTGGCGCATTCCTGTAGTGCCAACCACTCTGAAGGATCCCTTGAGCTCAGGAGTTGGAAACCAGCCTGGACAACACAGAGATAATCCATGTCTTGGGGGAAAAATGTTTATAAAGGGTTAGTTAACTTTATCTGCCGTCCGGATGAAACCCCCATGATTTATGATTTGGACAACTCTCTAGCATCTGTAAAAAGCCCGACATCCTCAAAGTTTCAGTAGCATATCTCCAGCTTGTTCCCTTAAAACTTCGTTCCCACCAGGATGCTCTGGTAGAAATTTGGTCAAGTCTTATACCCCGGTGCTTTTGCTGTGACTGTGCTTTGAATCTCCTACAGGGTGCAGCACTTCACGGCCTTACCCAACTGCTGGGCCAATCTCGGCGGGCTGCGAGCCAGTCCCAGCGCACACAGCGGTGCCCTGCCAGCAGCGCGCGCCTCTCAGCCGACTCCGCGGGGGACATTTCCCGCGCCTCTGGATCCCTGTCAGAGGCGGGGCAGACAGTCTGTCACTCTTTTTAATTTTGGCCACACGGTGGTGTGGTGGTATCTCATTGCGCCTTCAATTTGCATTTTCTTGATTGAGCACCTTTTCAGATGCTCACTTGCCATCTCACGTTCTCCTTTGTGCAGTGCCTTGCCCATTTAAAGATTGTGAATGTTGGCCAGAAGCGGTGGCTCAAGACTGCAATCCCAGCACTTTGGAAGGCCAGGAGTTAGAGACCACCAGCCTGGGCAACATAGTGAGACCCAGACCTTGAATCTACAAAAAATAATTTAAAATTAGCCCGATGTGTCTCATTAAAAAAAAAAAAAAAAGTACATGTGTGTTTTTAATTGATTTTCACCAATTTTATCCATTAGGATTTTTATAAATTAGGATTCTTCCAACTTCATAAATTGGGATTACCGCTTTTATCAATTCTTCCAATTTTATCAATTAGGATTGTTTATATGAATCTGGATACAAAGGCTATGTCAGATGCAGGAAATGCAGATTTCTTTCCCCCAGTCTATAGCTTTCTTCACTTTCCTATTGGTGTCTTTGGATAATTACTGCTTTTTATATTGCATTTTAAAAAATCATTGCTTACTCCAAATGCACAGAGGTATTCTCCCCTAATTTCTTGATCTCCCCTAATTTCTTTTGGAATCTGTATTGTTTTATTTTCACATTTAGTTCTATGATTCATGTTAAATTAATTTGGGGGCATAAGGCAGATGGCAAAGTTCCTTCTTTTTCTATATAGATGAACAATTAATTGCTCCAGCACCATTTGTTGAACAAATTGTTACCATGTCTAATTCTAATTCTAGCATAATTAACCAAATTTGGGAAAAGACTTTTTTTTTTCTTTGAGACGGAGTTTCACTCTTGTTATCCAGGCTGGAGTGCAATGGTGCGACCTCGGCTCACCGCAACCTCCGTCTCCTGGGTTCAAGCAATTCTCCTGCCTCAGCCTCCTGAGTAGCTGGGATTACAGGCACGCGCCACCATGCCCAGCTAATTTTTGTATTTTTGGTAGAGACGGGGTTTCACCATGTTGACCAGGATGGTCTCGATCTCTTGACCTTGTGATCCACCCACCTCGGCCTCCCAAAGTGCTGGGATTACAGGCTTGAGCCACCACACCCAGCTTTTTTTCTTTTTTCTTTTTCTTTTTTTAACAAAGTCTAGCTCTGTTGCCCAGGTTGGAGTGCAATGGTATAATCATGGCTCACTAAAGCCTTGAATGCCTGGGCTCAGGTGATCCTCTCATCTCAGCCTCCAGAGTAGCTGGGACTACAAGGCACATACTACCACACATGCCTGGCTAATTATTAAAAATTTTTGTAGAGACAGGGTCTCACGATGTTGTTCAGGCTGATCATAAACTCATGGCCTCAAGCAGTCCTCCCACCTTGACCTTCCAAAGTGCTGGGATTACAGGCGCGAGCTACCATGCCCTGCCTAAAAGGAGAATTTTTTTTTTTAAGATAAGAAATGAAAATAGCCACATAAAATACCCAGGCATTAAGCAAATAGAAGATAATTCTCCAATGATCAAATCCACCTTAGGGTGGACTATGCTGATCCCTGGAAAATAATGACATTATCTAAAAATGATTTTAGAGGAAGTTAAATGTACAGTGAAGTTACTGCCTACACAAGGCTGATGTTACTAACTGTATCAGAGTCCCAGCAAGATTTTTTTTGGAGTTGGGGTCTCTAATTCCTGGGCTCTATGGATCCTCCCTTCTCAGCCTCCTGACTAGCTGGGATTACAGGCACATGCTACCATGACCGTCTGGCAGCAGGAAAATGTAATAAACTACTTTTTACAAAGGTGTGGGACGTGTATAAGTAAATTCTGAGGGATAGTGAGGAACTCCAAGGTTAGTAATATGAGGACTCCATTACCACTCCAAGGGCAGGGTGACAGACTGAAAGGAGGAGCTAGTCACTAGTGAGAAAGAGGACTGTATGGGCCGGGCGCGGTGGCTCAAGCCTGTAATCCCAGCACTTTGGGAGGCCGAGGCGGGTGGATCACGAGGTCAAGAGATCGAGACCATCCCGGTCAACATAGTGAAACCCCGTCTCTACTAAAAATACAAAAAATTAGCTGGGCATGGTGGCGTGTGCCTGTATTCCCAGCTACTCAGGAGGCTGAGGCAGGAGAATTGCCTGAACCCAGGAAGCGGAGGTTGCGGTGAGCCAAGATCACGCCATTGCACTTCAGCCTGGGTAACAAGAGCGAAACTCCGTCTCAAAAAAAAAAAAAAAGAAAGAAAGAGGACTGTATGGAGAGGTCCCTGAGGATGCCTCCAAGCCATGCCAGCCCTGCAGGAATGGAGCCAGGGGAATGAAGGCTGGAGTGAATGCTCCCTCCCTCACTGTGTTGTTAGTGCTCCCTTCTGTGTAGATCAGCCTCCTGGGTGGAGAAGGAGCTGGTAGAGAATGTATCTGGAGGGGAAACAGATTTAGCACACAAAACACAGGAAAACAGTCCATGAGGAGGAAGAGTGAGTTTGTGTGAAGTACTCAAGATCAGAGATGGGTTTACAGTGAAGCTAGTGAGGGTTAAGCTTCAGGACTCCTCAATTACATTAGCCTTTTCCAAGGCCCTGGGAGGGAGCTAATAATGTGTTCACAGGGTCATATGGTTTTGTTAAATTCGTAAAAGATATATTAACCCAAATCATCAAACTGTTGTTCTTCCATTTCAAATCTCCCTCCATTTCATTTCCCCAGTGTTAAATGGTGCTCAAGTAACACAGGTATTTTGGGTTTCTGTCTAAAAAGAAGTTGAATTGAGAATCAGCCACTCTAACTGTAATTTGAACAGACATTTTTAAACATTTTAATGAGATGTGAAGAAATTACGGTTCCTAGTTTATTAAAGAACTGAAAAAAATGAGATAAAAATTAATAGAATATGAAGCTAAAGTCATAAACATAAGTGACAAAATCAGTGGAGATTATTCTGTATTCAAGAAGCAAAATATAAGAAAAAAGTTTTCAAATCATACCAATATCAGTGATTCATTAAGAATAAATAAACTTCAAAAAACATGAATAAGCTTCTTGGATTGTGTATAACCCAATTAACAAAGTGGAGCAAATCATGACTATGTTGGAAAAAACTAAAATTTCTGATCATTTGAAAATAATGACATCAACAAATACAATCTAAAATCATAAAACACCATTTTAATGACATTGATGACAAACTGTTTAATGAGTGCCCTGACGTTCACTTACACATCCTGAAGTCTTACAGCTCACATGTGAAAAACCCTTTAAAAAGTGTCCTCAAATTTGTAATACTCCTAAATATATTTTTTCATTTTAAATTTTTTCTAGCCACTAGACCACCAGGGAACTCTTACATACTTATAAGACATTCCCGATAACAAATTTTTAAGCTGACAGTTTTCTTTTCTTTCTTTCTTTTTTTTTTTTTTTTTTTTTTTTTTTGAGCCAGAGTCTCTCTCTGTTGCAAGGCTAGAGTGCAGTGGTGCAATCTTGGCTCACTGCAACCTCCACTTCCCGGGTTCAAGCGATTCTCCTGCCTCAGCCTCCCAAGTAGCTGGGACTACAGGCACGCACCACCACGCCCAGCTAATTTTTGTATTTTTAGTAAAGACGGGGTTTCAATATGCTGGCCAGGATGGTCTCGATCTCTTGACCTCGTGATCCGCCCGCCTCGGCCTCCCAAAGTGCTGGGATTACAGGCGTGAGCCACCGCGCCCGGCCTAAGCTGACATTTTTCTAAACGACCAATAATTTTTTAAAAAACTTTAGAGGAATTCTAATTATTCTAGAAGAAAGTAAATTATCCTTATAGCCTCTCCATTGAAAATACTCTCTCTGTAAAAAAATATTACAAAATTATGGTTATATGAAGAGTGATCAGAATCTATGTGGTTAAAAAATGTAGGGGAAAATATTTTTGGAATGTTTCTGGCAGTTAATTATGTTCAAGTAGTTTTTTGCCGTGGATTTTGTGATGCTTGTGCTATTTGCCTTTGTTGTGATTTACCTATTTATTCTAAATAGATATTCATTTTCCTAATTTTTTTTTTTTTTGAGACGAAGTCTCGTTCTGTTACCTAGACTGGAGTGCAGTGGGGCAATCTCACTGCAACCTCTGCCTCCCAGGTACAGGCGATTCTCTTGTCTCAGCCTCCTGAGTACTGGGACTACAGGCATGCCACCATGCCCAGCTAATTTCTGTGTTTTTAGTAGAGATGGGGTTTCACAATGTTGGCCAGGTTGGTCTTGAATTCCCGATCTCAGGTGATCAGCCTGCCTCAGCCTCCCAAAGTGCTGGGATTACAAGTATGAGCCACCACACCTGGCTTTACTGTGTGATGCAAGAAGGACACAGCCACCACATCCAGCCTTCTACCTAATTTTGTATTCATAATTTGGTATTATTTTTCCTAAAGAGTTTCCCTTCCCCCAAATTGCATTTAGTGCCATGCCCCACAAATTCTGATGTGACCTTGTTCAAAATACACACTAAAGATACAGGGACTGGGCAAACTTCAACAGTAACAGCAATGGCGATAAAATTAGAACATGAAGCACTCTCCCTAGGGTGGGAGACTGGCGTGCATGTTTGATATATGTGCATGTTTGATATATATCTTCTGTCAGCTTTCTTTAACCCATCTTTCCACAAAATGAGTACATTTCTCCTAGGGTGGAAGACTGGCGTGCATGTTTGATATATATATGCAAGACTGTGGGAAGTAGAAAAGTTCCTTTTTAAAGTTTCCTTCTTGTTAAAGAATAAGTGTCCTAATAACTTTGTTAAGCCCTATCCTATGTGGCTGTTGAACATGACATGCTTACAGGCACGTAGCGCATACTATGTCCTTGTACTTTGACCAAGGCATCTGTGCTGGACGTGCTCACAGCCATGCCCCAGTTCCTCCTTTGCTTTTACCTGTTTAAAAAAGTTTTAAGTTATTAGCCAATCAGGTTTTAGTTTAGATTGTGAGGTCTGACTCCAGTCAACCGAGATCAGACATAGCAGAAAGACAATCCCCCAAATGTGTGAGAAATAAATTTGTGCGTTCCTTTGTTCTTTGTACTCTCATGGCAAAATGGCTAGTGAGAGTACCCTTCCTGCAGTCCAGGAAGTAAAAACTGTGTTGCTGAAAGATCCTTTGTCTCAGTGCTAATTTGTGGCACCAAGCAACTATTTCCAACATCTACTCCCAACGAAGTACAACACACACTAGCATAAACACACATACGACAGGGTCTCACTCTGTCATCCAGGCTGAAGTGCAGTGGCAATCATAGTTCACTGTAGCCTTAACTTCTAGAGCGCAAGCGATCCTCCCACCTCAGCTTCCTGAGTAGCTGGGGCCACAGGTGCAGACCACCACATCTGGCTAATTTTAGTTATTTATTTATTTATTTTCTGTAGAAACAGGGTCTTGCCATGTTGCCCAGCTGGTCTCGAGCTCCTGGCCTCAAGCAATCCCCCTGCCTCAGCCTCCCAGAGTGCTGGGATTACAGGTGTGAGCCACCATGCCAAACCAGGAATATGTAAAAGGGTCTACAAACCTCATTGAGGAAAGAAGGGGCAAAAAGCAAAACCAGCCGAGACGGGTCAATAGTGGCCTGGAGGAAATCTGACCCACACAAGTTTGGCAGCAAATTGGTGGGAAATCATTCCAGAAGCAAATGTATTTTAAGAAACTCACTCTGATGCAGAGGTCCCAGGAAAGCAGTGTGGAGACGGGAGCAGCACCAGAAGGCCTCAGGCATCTACTCTAAACGCTAAGCTGCCACCATACTTTGAGGGCAGCCCCTCCTACTGGAAGAACAGCCTTAATCCATACATTGGAAAGCATGACTAACTGCAATTAGTAGGAAAATCCCAGAAAAAATAATTTTACCCTTGTCACTCAAAAACAGAAATGAACCAATACATTAACTTGAAAAAGCCATGGGGAATTTTGAGAGAATTAAGAGTCCCAAAAGAAAAAAATCAGAAAAAGTATTGTAAAGATATTACAATAAACCATTCATAGAATTTGGAAAGAATTCTTAAGGGGAGAGCTCAGACGATTGCAAGCTTTTGGGTTCGAGTTTGGATTTTTTTTTTTCTTTTGCTTGCTTCTTTCTTTTCTATTATGGAAATTTTCAAGCACATTTCTTTTTTTTTTTTTTTTTTTTTTTTTTTTTTTTTTTGAGACAGAGTTTCGCTCTTGTTACCCAGGCTGGAGTGCAATGGCGTGATCTCGGCTCACCGCAACCTCCGCCTCCTGGGTTCAAGCAATTCTCCTGCCTCAGCCTCCTGAGTAGCTGGGATTACAGGCACACACACACGCCCGGCTCAAGCACATTTCAAAAGTAAAAAGTATAATATAAATAGTATAATAACCCTCTAAATACCCATCATCCACCTTCCACATGCATCAGCGTATGTTCAGTCTTATTTTATCTACATGCCAACCCACTTTCCCAAAGCCCTCACAAGACTATTTTAGAGCAAATGACAGACATCTTGATTTAATCTACAAAGTCTTATCTATGAATCTTTAATAATGACTCTTTTAAAAAACATATAACCATATTTACCATTATCATACTCAACAAATTAACAAAATTACTCAATGTCATCAAGTATCAGTCAGTATTTAAATTTTCCTGATTATCTTATTTTTTCAGTTGCATTATTCAAATCAGAATCCAAATGCTAGGCTGGGCGCGGTGGCTCAAGCCTGTAATCCCAGCACTTTGGGAGGCCGAGGCAGGTGGATCACGAGGTCAAGAGATCGAGACCATCCTGGTCAACATGATGAAACCCCGTCTCTACTAAAAATACAAAAAATTAGCTGGGCATGGTGGCGCATGTCTGTAATCCCAGCTACTCAGGAGGCTGAGGCAGGAGAATTGCCTGAACCCAGGAGGCGGAGGTTGCGGTGAGCCGAGATCGCGCCATTGCACTCCAGCCTGGGTAACAAGAGCGAAACTCCGTCTCAAAAAAACAAACAAACAAAAAAAGAATCCAAATGCTATTCACATATTTCACTGTAATATGCAATGGCTCTTACATTTCTTTCAACAGATAGTTTCTTCTGTTTTTCTTGCCATTTATTTGTTGATGAAATCAAGTCATTTTCCCTATAGGATTTGTTACATTCTAGATTTGATTAATTGTATCCTGAGTTGTTATTTAACACATTTCTCCATCTTCTGTATTTCACATAAACTGAAAATTAGGTCTAGAGGCTTGATAAGATTGAGGCTAGATCTTTTTGGAGGACTACTTCACAGGTGATGCTGTGTTTTTATTGCATCACACCAGTAAGTGCATAATGTCTGTTTCCCTCTCTTTTTGGAATATTAAAATTCATTGGTGGGTTCAAGTGTTGTCAGGCTGACCCATCATTATAAAGTTCCTCATCAGCCTCTCACCTATTGATTTTAGCAGCTATCAATAATCATTGCCTAGATCCATTATTTCATTCAAGCGTCAAAATAGTGATAATCTGTCATTTCTTCTGCATTCACTAGCTGGAATTCTTCTGTTAAAAAAAAAAAAAAAGTTGGGGCCAGGAGCAGTGGTTCATGTCTGTAATCCCAGCACTTTGGGAGGCTGAGACAGGTGGATCATGGTGTCAGGAGTTTGAGACCAGCCTGACCACCATGGGGAAACCCCGTCTCTACTAAAAACACAAATATCAGCCAGGAGTGGTGGTGCATGCCTGTAATTCCAGCTTCAGGAGGCTGAGGCAGGAAAATTGCTTGAATCTGGGAGGAAGAGTTTGCAGTGAGCCAAGATTGCGCCACTGCACTCCAGCCTGGGTGACAGAGTGAGACTCCGTCTCAAAAAACAAACAAAAGGCTGGATGCAGCGGCTCACGCCTGTAATCCCAGGACTTTGGGAGCCCAAGACAGGTGGATCACTTGAGTGCAGGAGTTCGAGACCAGCCTGGGCAACATGGTGAAACTCCCATCTCTACAAAAAAAAAAAAAAAAAAGTGCTGAGCATGGTGGCAAGCATCTGTCATTCCAGCTACTTGGGAGACTGAAGTGGGAGGATCAACTGGGCCCAGGCAGTGTGTGTGTGAATAAGCCATTGTGCTGAGCTCCAGCCTCAGTGAGAAAGCAATACCTTCTCTCTCAAAAGAAAAAAACAAACAAAAGTACCATATTCACAATTTGGTTTACTTAACTTACATACAAGAAAAAGAAGATAAGTGCTTGATTTTTTTTCCTTCACCAATTTTTAGAATGAGTTGGTTTCTTAACATTCTTCAAGAATAACCAGTTAGTTTGGCTGCAAATCCAACAATGCTAAGATGGCACCAAATGCCACCATCTAAGAAGGGAATGGACCCCTGACCCTACTGAACTGATAAGTTCCCTTAGAAACTGATGGTCCCTCAGCCAGTGGAGTAGGGCAGCAGACAATCATACACTATTGTCACAATTAATTCATTCTTGAGAAATCATCAAAATGAATAATCATTTATAGATGACAGATCCTAAGTGGTTACTATTCATGAAAACCAAAAATTTTTAGAAGCATCAACAAGGTAGAAATCCAAGGTTTTAATAGTCCATCTCCACTGGCAGTGGAAGTATGTGGTAAAGTATGGTGATGCTGGAAATAGAGCGCTAATTCGGGAATTTGAGGTAGCAGTAACGGGAACCTGAGAATGAATCATTGGAATCAATGTTTCTGGGGGAAAACATAAATTGGAAGAATGAAAAATTCAAGATTTTATGCTTATAGGAAAGGCTAATAAGTAGTTTGCTAAAATGTTCTTCGTAAAGTACCCAGGTCAGAATCAAGAGAGATCCATAGCTCTTGTTTACCTGCATCTACTGGAGGCTACTGATACCTACAAAAAGAAGCTAATAATTGAGAAGGGTCAAAGTGGATTAGATCAGTTTGCACAAGACTCAGGCAAAATGAGGAAAAAGAAGTGTCAATTGAATTTGGCAACATGTATGTCACAGATGACTTGATCACAGTAGTTTCCGTGACATGATGGGGTGAAAGCCCTGGAGTAGGTGGAACAGTGTGGGGTTAACAATGCTTTTAAGAAGTTTTTCTAGAAAGGGGAGCAAAGAAACCAGATGCTCCTGGAAGGGTATCTAAGGACAACTGAGGTTTATTTATTTTTAAAAACAGAGATGGGATCTCACTATGTTGGCCAGGCTGGTCTTGAACCCCAGGCTCTCCCAGCTCCATGACCCCTGCTCCCACTGCAGGGGCACATGCTGTCCTGCCATTCTCCTAACCCTGGAAGGCCGACTCTGGCCAGAGGCTCTGGGACTCACCTCAGTGAGACCTGTCATATCACATCCAGCCATAGTGACAGCTTAGGGAGCTGCCGGGGAAACGGAGAAACCCACACCCACAAGGTGACTAATGAGTCATTACAGACAACACTGAGAGATTAAGGTTCTACCCCAACCCAAAACGTGGGTGGCATATGAATAAACAAGGTCTAGTTTAGATAAAGAATTTCTTTTTTTCTTTTCTTTTTTTTTTTTTTTGAGACGGAGTTTCGCTCTTGTTACTCAGGCTGGAGTGCAATGGCGCGATCTCGGCTCACCGCAACCTCCGCCTCCTGGGTTCAGGCAATTCTCCTGCCTCAGCCTCCTGAGTAGCTGGGATTACAGGCACACGCCACCATGCCCAGCTAATTTTTTGTATTTTTTTTTTAGTAGAGATGGGGTTTCACCAAGTTGACCAGGATGGTCTCGATCTCTCGACCTTGTGATCCACCCGCCTCGGCCTCCCAAAGTGCTGGGATTACAAGCTTGAGCCACTGCGCCCGGCCTAGATAAAGAATTTCAATCCTTCTGTAGTTCATGAGCACGATGATTGGGTGTTCACACACTTGTGTGAGATGTGCCATCCTTGAACCTTGTTATGATGTCAGCACATTACCCATCTGACCGAAAAAAAGAATTTCATACTGGAAATTTAAGGCTCAGAGAAGGTCTAGTGTTAATCTGGAAAATCTTTGTTATGCTTTAAAATCCTATTATAAAATATAAGTGGCTGTAATCCCAGCACTTTGTGAGGCCGAGGCGGGTGGATCACCTGAGGAGTTCCACACCAGCAAGACCAACATGGTGAAACCCTGTTTCTAATAAAAATACAGAAATTAGCCAGGTGTGGTGGCATGCGCCTGTAGTTCCAGCTTCCCAAAAGGCTGAGACAGGAGAATTGCTCGAACCCGGGAGATGGAGGTTGCAGTGAGCTGAGATCATGCCAATGCACTCCAGCTTGGGTGACAGAGCAAGACTCTGTCTCAAAAAAAAAATGTACATATATATATATATATATATGATTTGAAAAGGCGGATTTCTACACTACTACATCTATTGGATTGAACATCCTCTAGTTTACTATAGGTCTTAGACCCTCTAACTTTGTCTTGACTTTAGATAGCAATGGTTTTTATACTTTTTGTCTCCCTCACTAGACAGCTCTTTGAGGCCAGGACTATATTCCCATAGTTTCTCTTAAAATAATACTCACTGTGTACAAATTGTCACCTTTTATTAAATGTATGTGTTTACTGTAAAAACAAGAGTTGGACAACATAATGTAAGCTGAAAACCAGACTACGGAATCTGGCCTGGGTTTGGGGAATGGAGAGGATAAAGACTTGGATTTCATTCAAGTTGATTTTATTTTGGTTTAGTTTTGGATGAACTAAGAAGCAGAGCAAAGAATGTAAACAAGATAGAGATGCAGGAGGATAAACATGGCTTCCCACTGCCTCCTTTGTATGTCCCAGAATACACACAAAGTTTGCGTTCTTGCCAATTCTGCACAGCAAGGTATCTACCAGGTCAAAGAGGCAGAGAATGACAGCCTCCCAGCCTTCTATATTCCCAGTTATATCAGCTCAGAAACAACTTATACTACCATATAAGGTGATCATTCTTAGACTCAGTGAACCATGCTATCCAGGTTCTGGGCCTTGAAATTCGTTTGATGCCCACAGTCAGGCAGGTTCCCATTTTCTGTGGCTGCATGGCAGGGCCTAGGAATTTTCCACCTCATCTTCCTGTGTTTCTTTGTGGGCAGGCCTTGGAAAAACAATGAGAAATCCATATATAAAATGAAACCCAAGTTATCAACAGATGGGGTAGAACAATTATGGTTGCTCTCACACAGTTTAACGTTAATTCCTAATTGCACAAATATGTATGATGTGCTTACCGTGTGCTTGGCCCTGAAGATCCAAAAGTAAATAAAACTTAGGCTCTGCCTTCTGCCTCAAGTAATCCTGTAGTCTAGTTAAATTCATCATGCCTCTCTGCAATGACCATTTTTTAAATAGAAGGTAGGCAGCCAAGAAACAGGATACTCTGGTTAAAACTTTTTTTAAAGTATATTATTAATTCCAGGTTGTTTAATAACCTTTTGATCTCTTTTGGTTTTCTCCTATCTCTCCTTTCTGTGCTGTTTCCCTTAAAATAACACTCAGTGCACACATTGTTTTCATTAAACGGGTATGTTTACTCTAAAAACAGAGCTAAGAGTTATCAATGGGCAGATTCTTCCTGCTCAGGCCTCCTGAGTCTCTAAACAGTGCATGACTCACAGAAAATGCAAAGAGGTTCATTCTGGTTGTCAGATGCAGAGTGCTAGGAGGGCCAAATGATAGAAACAGAACTTAATCATTTTAGGATTTCAGGACTATCACTGTGGAAGAAGACCAAGGGTGAATGGATGAGTCAGCCTGTAGACTCTGTACAATTCTAAATTCTAGCCTCATCTAAAGAAAATGAGCCTGTTTTCATGAAAATGCACCTTTTGTATTTCTTATGAATGGGTAACTTAATAAGTGTCTGTATTTATTAATATAACTGATCCCTGAGTTTGGAGATATAAAATATTCTAAAAGAATTAATTTAGTCTAGGGAACATCCTCTTAGATAGTAAGTCTATAGATGGCTTCACAGTACAGATGCCTCAGGGCCTGTGAACCTACCATTTCCAAGGTTATAGCTTGCTTCCTTCAGGGCTCAGCACAAATATCATCTATTAGAGAGGCCACTGCTGACCACCTTATATTAATAGTACCTCCCTGCAACGATTTTACTCCATCATCTTCATTCTGATTTTTCTTCATACAACTTGTTATCACCTGATATCTTATTACGGGAACATCCAAGTTTTGTGGGGCCTGAAGTTTTTATGATCTGGGGGGGACACTTTTTAAAGAAACAAAATATAAAAATTATAATTAAAAGTTAAGTACGAAAGTGAATATTTATTAAGAATGTGAAAATAAATCATGAATTCCTGGAGTCTTGGAGCTTCAGTTCTTCCTTCTAAAATTTCTTTAGGCAATCTACTAGAAATGCTTACATAAAATGTCTAGTCGTTGTAACCTGGCTTCCACTTGCACCTAGAACATTCTATAGCCCTCAGCAATTACCAGCCCTCCCTGGGGTATCACAGCAAATCTGACTCTGCATCCTAAATATCAATCTGATTGTTTATTGTCAGTCTGTATCAATGGAATGTCTTAAGCTTCTTGAGAGCAAAGATTTAATTTTCTATGTTGCTTTATGCCCAGTGCCCACAATAGGAATAGGCACAGAGGAGCGTATTATACATGCTTGTTTAATAAATTGTATCTCTCCCCAGAAATTCACACTTTAGCTAAATAAGTACAAACGCATTTTAATTTGACAGAAAGATTGAGTGAATAATTTGTAACCATCTACTAACAAGATTTGAAAGAGACAGGTACTTAATAGTACTTTCAGACACATGATTTCTGCTCTGAATTTGCACTCACCCATGATTTCTGTGACTTTAGGGAGTAACAAATAGAAAATGCACCTACCTACCAGGTTTTCTTCCCTGGAGGCAAAATAAAATAAATAAATTGACCAGTTTCTTACATATTCTTTCTGAAATATGCTTTGAAGGTATTAGCAGATATTTATATATTTTTCTTTTTCTTGCACAATTTATAGCATATTATACTCACAGTTCTGTACCTTGTTTTTGTTTTGTGATTTGTTTTTTTAATGTTTCTTGGAGCTTACTAATTTTTTTGGCTGCGTAATAGTCCATTGTGCAATAGCATCTTATTTAATCCTCTATATGAACATTCAGATTGCTCTCAGTCTTTTGCTGTTATAAACAATGCGACAGCCTTGTACATACACACACCACTTCATACATATGTAAGTGTGTCTGTAGGATAAATCCATAGATGTGTGTTTGGATCTTAGGGCAATAAATGACACTCCTCATCCTCACCCAAATTCCAAGCCAATTAGGAGATAAGACAAAAGAGGCAGACAGGTGATTAAAATGTCACCTTCATTACTGATGAGAGCTGATGCTCAACCATGTGGCTTACATTTGCAGATAAGAGAGCATCCCAATTCTGGATCTCTTTCCATTTAATCATAGGAAATATACTTCAAACAGAGGTCTCCCCATAGCAGGTTTTAGGAAGATGATGGGCTGAATGGAGACTTCCCAGCTTATTCTTCACAAATTTAATAATTAGAGGAGTCACCCCTCCTTTCTTAGGGAGAAGCAAGTGAGGAGGAGAAGAAAGGCCAGGGGCATTTAGGAGAGATACTTCAGCCTGGGAGTACACATCAAGAAACATTCTCACCCTAACAAAATACTCTTCTGTTCAAAAGGACCTTCTTTTCATAATTTTAATAAAGTTTTCTCAGTTGTTTACCAGAAATGTGTCCATTTACACTCCTTCCAGGTAAGCATGGATATACACCCAGGAATATAAGAAAACTTAGCATAAGATAAATGTTTTTCAATTATCCTTGGCCTATTCATGTCTTACTACCTCAGAGGTTTTTCTTGAATCTTAACTTTCATTATTCTGAAATATAACACAGCAGATTTTTATTTTATTTTATTTTATTTTAGAGACAGTCTCATTATGTCACCCAGGCTGGAGTGCAGTGGTGCAATCTTGGCTCACTGCAACCTCCGCCTCATGAGTTCAAGTGATTCTTCTGCCTCAGCCTCCCAAGTTGCTGGGACTACAGGCATGTATCACCACACCTGGCTAATTTTTGTATTTTTAGTACAGATGGGGTTTTGCCATGTTGGCCAGGCTGGTCTCAAACTCCTAACCTCAGACAATCTGCTTGCCTCGACCTACCAAAGTGTTGGGATTACAGGTATGAGCCACTGTGCCTAGCCCAGAATTTCAATTATAATGGCTTCACAGCATTTTAATGTCTGGCAGAGACTCTCAATTGTCACAGTATCCAGTGATCCCATCTTCCTGCTTGAAACCAGACTCTCTGACCTTTCACCCGGGCCTGTGGTTGCCCATCTTTGTGTGAGTCTGCTGTAGCACACATGCATATAATGGTAAGAACTTTGACTTCAACTCTGAGTGACGTGTGGAGTCATGGCAGGGATGTGAACAGAGGATTGACATCTTGTAGACTAACCTGTAACTATCTGCTCATAAGGAAAGCCTGGTAAAGTGCAAGGCAGTTCTCTAGTCAAAGAACTGACTGCTAAGTAACCCCAAGACTGGAAGTAAAGCTGCTGTACAAGTTAAGGACACTAGGCCACTGGAGAACTGGGCAGGGGCTCTCCTTTTCCTCATCTCAAATTCTCAATGTTTGGGGTTGTTTTGTTGTTGTTGTTGTTGTTGTTGTTGTTGTTGTTGAGACAGGGTATTGCTCTGTTGCCCAGGCTGGAGTGCAGTGGTGTGATCTCAGCTCTCTCTAGCCTCAACCTCCTGTGACCAGGTGATCCTCCCACCTCAGCCTCCCAAGTATCTGGAACTACAGGCACATGCCACTATGCCCAGCTAATGTTCTGTATTTTTTACAGAGGCAGGGTTTTGCTCTGTTGCCCAGGCTGGTCGTGAAATCCTGGCCTCAAGCAAACCACCCATTTTGGCCTCCCACAGTGCTGGGAAAACAGGCATGAGCCACTGTTCCTGGCCTAAATGTTTGGTTTTTATCGACAAGAAAGGGGACAGAAACTGGAAGGGGCCTGATGGTTTCGGATCCTGATTTTATGAGTCAGGATGCTGTGCTACTTCCACAGGTGTTTTGTTATATTTTTGCAGTTGTTTTCTTATCAAACTTTGAGCTTCTTCACTGAAAACAAATTTCAACGTTTTACCCCATCCACTGTAATGGCCAAGAACTTATTTACTAATAATATATGGAATAAAAGTACAGAGCTTCATAGAAGGTGGATGTCACTATGGAAAGACGCCCAGTTAGAATTACTTTTCGCCGGGCGCGGTGGCTCAAGCCTGTAATCCCAGCACTTCGGGAGGCCGAGGCGGGTGGATCACGAGGTCAAGAGATCGAGACCATCCTGGTCAACATGGTGAAACCCCGTCTCTACTAAAAATACAAAAAATTAGCTGGGCATGGTGGCACGTGCCTGTAATCCCAGCTCCTCAGGAGGCTGAGGCAGGAGAATTGCCTGAACCCAGGAGGCGGAGGTTGCGGTGAGCCAAGATTGCGCCATTGCACTCCAGCCTGGGTAACAAGAGTGAAACTCCATCTCAAAAAAAAAAAAAAGAAAAAAAAAAAAAGAACTACTTTTCAAAATATTACAGGTGTGCAAGATGAAAAACTCAAACAGGGAATACAAGGCTACAAAATACATTTGAAGACTGCAGTTATATCCAGCCAAGGCAGTAATGATAATTTCTGTTTTCTTTCTTTCTTTCTTTTTTTTTTTTTTTTTTTTTTTGAGATAAGGTCTTGCTCTGTTACCCAGGCTGGAGTACAGTAGCAAAATCATAGCTCACTGCAGCCTATACCTCCTGAGTTCACACAAACCTCCCACCTCAGCCTCCTGAGTAGCTAGGACTACAGCTGTGCACCATCACTCCTGGCTAATGTTTAATTTTTTTTTTTTAAATTTGAGGCAGAGTCTTGCTCTGTCACCCAGGCTGGAGTGCAGTGGTGCGATCTCAGCTCACTGCAACCTCTGCCTCCTGGGTTCCAGGGATTCTCCTGCCTCAGCTACTGGGGATTACAGGCATGCACCAGGCTGAAGTGCAGTGGCACGATCTCAGCTCACTGCAACCTCTGCCTCCTGGGTTCCAGTGATTCTCCTGCCTCAGCCTCCCCAGTATCTGGGATTACAGGCATGCACCACCATTCCCAGCTAATTTTTGTATTTTTGTATTTTTAGTAGAGACAGGATTTCCCCGTTGGCCAGGCTGGTCTCAAACTCAGGTGATCCACCTGGGTTGGCCTCCCAAAATGCTGGGATTACAGGCATGAGTCACCACACCTGGCCTAATAAAATTTTTTTTAAAGGATGGGGTCTCATTATGTTGCCCAGCCTGGTCTCAAAGTGCTGGGATTACAGGCATAAGCCACCACACCCACCAGTAATGATAATTTCTATTGGTCACAACTTTGGTTTAAATTTTCTAGTAAAACTTGGAACTCAAAAAGGTACTCATTAATTGAACTACAAAAATAAGCCATGGCAATGAGCAAAATGGGGAGAAGCTTGTAACTCTAATCACAAGAAAAGTGGTCATTTCTTTAAAATATAAATCGTTCTTATAAACCAAGAAGAAAATCTCAACAATCCAAAACGAAAACTTCTGAATGGAATTGGCACACAAAAGATATGATAGTTCACTCAAAAAGGAAAGATAAAGATACTAAACAATAAATTCAAAATTAAATCAAAGTAAGATACCAGTGGCACAAACCAAACACTTTGCTGACACTGTGGGGTGGGCTATGGCAAATTCATATATTGCTTATGATGGTATAAATTAATACAACTTGTTTGTATTTTATTTTCTCAAGAGCTCTAAAAATTTAAAAGAACCTAGGCTTTGGCCTAGTGAATCCACTCTAAAAAATTATCTCACAGATATGTTTCCTGTGCATAGGTTAAATGAAAGACATTCATTCACTGAGCACTATTTATAAAAGCAAAAGACTAAACCATCTATGGGTCCATCAATAAGATTCTGGTGAAATTATGTTTCATCTATACACTGAAAAAGTATAGAACAGTTTAAAAAATAAGATAAATATATATGCACTGACATATTCAAATCCTCTGCCACTGTAAATATATAATCTGCATAACATGAATAGTAAAATAATATTTATGAAAAAGGTATATTTGCTATATCTTTGACATGCATATATTGCATAGACAAGGTTTGCAAAGATGTAGACTCACTTTTTAACACTTCCTTTAAGAGGAATGGGATAAAGAGGTTTAGAATTTTTCCCCACTTTTCACAATATACATTTACTTCTTTCACAAGGAGAATGTACGTACATGTTACATTTGTGGACAGAGAATAAAAATAAAAACTAAGTTAAGTGTATCAGGCTCACAAAAGCCTTACCTGAAACTGCTACTGGGTGAACCCCAAGAAAGGTAAAATCTGTCACTGAGGACACGAGGTATTTCTGTGCCATTTGTGTGTGGAAGAAACACCCAAATTCTCCCAATGAATTGAGAGTTCCGTAGGAAAGGCACGCATTTGATAGCCTTGAAGACGCGTTTCTTGTGTTTGCTGAACCCGTGACAGCCCAGGCACACTTCAAACACTTTTCAGATTCGTTGGGCTGCCGGGCCAACCACGTGCTCCCAACGCCTCTTCCGCTTCCGGGCGCGCCGCAGGAGCTCGAGCAGGCGCCGTTAAAACGTCCCCAGGAAACCGTAGGTTGAGGCGGAGATTTGCGCCCCGCGGCTGCTTTTTCACCTCCTGTCCCGCCTGTGCTTCCTAGAAGTGAGCTTCTGGTCTCTAAGGCCTCGGGGCAGCCGGACCAGACCCTGGGGCGAAGCGGGAGCTGGAGTCGGCGCCCAGGAAGAGGGCTTGGACGACTGGCCGGAGTCGAGCCGGGAGTCCGAGCGAAGTCGGTCCGAATCGGAGGGGAAGCCGGAGCCGGGCGGGGCCCGGGCAGCGCAGTTCGAGGTCTGCGTCCAGCCCGGTGGAGGCCCCGGCGGGGGACAGGGACCGGATCGAGGCGGGGCTGGGTGTCAGGGCAGCCCTGGGAGCGGCAACCGTTGCTGGAGCAGGGGCCGCAGCCACCCCGGCGTGGGAGGGGAAGGACGCACCCCTGCTGGCGCGAAACCCCGAGTCAGTAGCCGTCGGCCTGCGCCAGCTGCCATGCCGACCGCCTGAAGGGCCCGCTGTCCCGCGCCTAGCAGGGGCTGCGGTGGCAGTTGGGCCCGCACCCCTGATCCTCCTCTGGCGCCCATGATGCTGCCGGCCGCGCTGGGCTCCGGCTTCCTTTACCTGCCCAAGGACAAGAAGACCTGGAGGAGCCGTGCACCCCGCTGAGAGCCCGGCCATGGCTGAATGGGCTTCTTGCAGGGCTATTTCACCACCACCGACTCCTACCACTTCTCCAGGAGGAACCCCGAGGCCAATTTCGCCTCCATTATGGTGGTCTCCCACAGCAGCTCATAGCTGGAACCAGACATCTTTGCCGACGTCAGTAAATTGCACAGCGTGATGCAGGGTCTGCAGGACACAGGGACACGGAAGCCAGATCCAGTACGAGCAGGTGTCCCTGAAGTACTAAACGCTCTGTGTGTCCCCCCAACCCACTCCTGCATGCCTGGCAGGTGGACAAAACCCTTGACCTGAGCAGCATCACCTTCCCCATCTACAACCACAGCGGGCATCCCCTCTTCCTGACTGGCTTCTTTGGAGGACACATCTTGGGGGACACTAGGGATGGGCCAGTTACTCCTGCGGGCCAAAGCCATGTGGCTGCTGTACTACCCGAAGACCGAGCACCCGGAGGACAACGTACAGAGCAAGCAGTGGCTCACTCATTTCCTCCACCAATTTAGAAACATTAAGAACTGTCCGGCTGTGAAGAAAATTGAGGTACCTGGTGGTTCAGGTTTACAAGGAGGCTAGAGAAGGTGTCAGGGATGAGAAAGACGCCTCTGAGAACCATAACAAAAGCACTGCATGTCTACTTCAAGGGGTCCTTGCCTCAAAGCTGGGTTTGCTCTACTGTATTTGGTACTTAATCCAGCTCTGAAATTAACACCTGCAGATGCCAGGAATCGTGAATTCTTGGAAACGTTCAAGTCAGTCGATAATACAAATCCTGTGTCCACCAGATGGGGCTGTTCAGTACAAACCCTGATGTTCATGTTTTAATTTTGGGTTTTGGTTTCTAACCATATTGTAGTGCTCTGAAATTCTACTTTTAGCTGGTCTTCACTGGTTTTGGGGAGTCCTCAAAACTTGCTTGGTGCTCGCTGCGTATGTTTTTTGTGGCAGGTAGTCCACTTAACATTGCTTTCCAGACAACTGGAATTTGAAGCAACTTCTGTGACAGGGATCCCTTTGTTTCACCTGGCATACATTCTAATCATAGTGTTTGCAGTCACATCATGCTATTGTTGCTACAAGTTCTGGATCAAAAGTGTCATCTGTGAACCTCAAGAGCAGGCTGGACTTGCCCACCCCAATCTCACGAAGATGAGGATCTTCAGGGTGGTCAGCATGTCCTTGTCCATCCTGACCCTGCTCCACTTTGAGCCCAGCTGGCCACTCTGGAGTCCACCTCCGAACCCTTCAGCAGCTTTAGCAGTTTCATAAAACCAGTTATATGCTATCATTTTAGTGAGGCTGAGTAAATACTTGGATTTTTGGGGCTTCTTAACTTGTGTAATTCCTGCCCCAAACTTTCTTAGAGAAGTTTCTTCTTGTTCAAGGAGACAAAGCTCATGGGCTCCATTACCTTGTCTTCCTAACTTCTTTTAAAAGCAGATATAAAAGGGAATAGACTTTTTTTTTTCTTTTATGAGACTGATTCTCACTTTGTCTCCCAGGCTGGAGTGCAGTGGTGCGACCTCAGCTCACTGCAACTTCTACCTCCTGGGTTCACGAGATTCTTCTGCCTCAGCCTCTTAAGTAGCAGGGATTATAGGCATGTGCACCATGCCCGACTCATTTTTGTATTTTTAGTAGAGATGGGGTTTCACCATGTTGGTCAGGCTGGTCTCAAACTCTTTACCTTGTGATCCACCCACCTTGGCCTGCTAAAGTGCTGGAATTACAGATGTGAGCCACTGCACCTGGCCAGAATAGACATATTTAAACCAATGACTTTGTGTTAAAAATACTGGAAAATACTTTTATTTTTTGATTGGACCTCCTAACATGTTGACAAGGCAGAAATGTTACCTGGAAGAGCCTTTTTAAGAGCTGAGCCTCGAGAATAAATGCTTTATACTAGGAATTGGGGAACAGAAAAGCAAAAGGAAGTGTTAACAAAGATCGTGTTTCAAAGACCTTCAGAAACTATGAAGGACACCTCTCTGAAAAGTACTCCAATATGATGTTCCTTGAAATGGATGTGACTATCAGGGTGTTGCTTCAGAGTGTGAAGTCAAATGCATGCTAATCTTCCTGCTTTGTTTTGTTGAGACAGGGTCTCATTCTGTCACCCAGGCTGGAGTGCAGTGGCACAATCTCAGTTCATTACAACCTCTGCCTCAAAGGCTTAAGCAATCCTCCCTTAAGCAGGTGGATCACCTGAGGTCAGGAGTTCAAGACCAGACTGAGCAATATGATGAAACCCCATCTCTACTAAAAATACAAAAATTAGCCAGGTGTGGAGGCATGCACCTGTAGTCCCAGCTACTTGGAAGGCTGAGACAGGAGAATCATTTGAACCCCAAAGTCGTGGAGATTGTAGTGAGCCAAGATCATGCCACTGCATTCCAGCCTGGGTGACAGAGCGAGACGCTCTCTCAAAAAAAAAAAAAAAAAAAAAAAAAAAAACAGCCTGGCCAACATGGCAAAATCTTGTCTCTACAAAAATTAGCCAGATATGGTGGCACGTGCCTATACTCCCAGCTACTTGGGAGGCAGAGATGCAAGAATTTCTTGAGTCTGGGAGGCGGAGGTTGCAGTGGGCTGAGATCATACCACTGCACTCCAGCCTGAGTGACAGAGACTCTGTCTCAAAAAAATAAATAAAAATAAAATCTGGAATTATTAAAAATTCATGCCCAAACTGCCTACTCTCATTGTAAATCATTCTATTATGAGGACACATGCACATGAATGTTCATTGCAGCACTGTTTACAATAGCAAAGACTTGGAACTAACCCAAATTCCCGTTGATAGACTGGACAGGGAAAATGTGGCACATATGCACCATGGAATACTATGTAGCCATAAAAAAAAACATTTGAGTTTGTGTCCTTTATAGGGACATGGATGGACCTGGAAACCACCATTCTTAGCAAACTGACACAAGAACAGACAATCAAACACCACATGTTCTCACTCAGGCGGGTATTGAACAGTGAGAACACATGGACACAGGGAAGGGAGCACCACACACTGGGGTCTGTAGGGGGAAACTAGGGGAGGGACAGTGGGGGGTGGGGAGTTGGAGAGGGATAACATGGGGAGAAATCCCAGATATAGGTGATGGGGAGGAAGGTAGCAAACCACACTGTATGTACCTATGCAACAATCTTACATGTTCTTCACATGTACCCCAAAACTTAAAATGCAATAAAATATAAAAATAAATAAAATCTGGAATTATTAAAAATTCATGCCCAAACTTCCTGTTCTCATTGTTATTGTAAGAATGGGGTGTGTGTGTGTGATGAAATAAAGCAGTGGGTTTTAATGTGATATTCTAATTAGATCATCCCACGTGACCTTGAAACCATAATACATTCTATGGGAAAAGGGCTACCTATAGTTTTAAGATGCTTTTGCCATTTCCCTGACAGTGCTAGTACCTTAAACATGTTAAATTCTAATACCCCTCTCCTGCTTTTGTGTTATTATTATTTTTTTTTTTCCTTAGAATTGTTTTTAGTAGAGACAGGGGGCTCACTATATCGCCCAGGCTGGTCTCAAATTCCTGAGCTCATGGAATCCTCCTGCTTTGGACTTTCAAAGTGCTGGGATTACAGGCATGAGCCACCACACCCAACCTGTGTTATTATGTGTTTTAATTTTAGGTTTAGAGACAATGAACAATCCAGTAACAATAAGCATCCCTAGTATCCAGACTATAGTCTTTAGTGAGAAATATCATTTCTCACTAAAAGAAACTAGGGCTGCTTAGGCAAATGGTTCATTCCAGGTTTGAGGCAGGAATTGTACAAAATGGGCCAGGAGCATCATGTTATACAAGATAGCAAAGAAGCTAACAAAAACTATTAGGGTTTTAACTAAAGTAATTGGAAACAATCTGCAGAGGCTTCCACTGGCTCAAGATGGAATAAATCATGCATGAATAAGAGTCACTTCGATGGACTGAAAAAAACACCAGGTATGTTTAAATTAATGATTAAAAAATAAATGATTAATGATTTTTAAATAAACCTAATAAATCACATTTGGAGGATGCTAAAAACTATTTTGCAAACTGGTAAATAAAGGGAAGAATGAAGCATTCAATGCACCTTTCCTACACAAACTATAACTCTGAGCAAACAACTAGTAAATGAGGGAACATCTCTTTACAGAAGTATTTGAACAAATACACAAAGATGAGACAACAGCATTGGAAATCACCATTCTGCAATCCTTAATGAATTTAAGGATCTAGGATTGAGCATCTATGGCTGCATGGCTGCAAAAATCACAGCCAACCAGATGTTAGGTTTTTTTTTTTTTTTTAATATGGAATATCGCTCTGTTGCCCAGGCTGGAGTGCAGTGGCACCATCTCAACTCACTGCAGTCTCCACCTTCCAGGTTCAAGTGATTCTCGTGCCTCAGCCTCCCAAGTAGCTGGGTTTACAGGTATCTGCCACCATGCCTGGCTAATTTTTTTTTTGTATTTTTAGTAGAGATGTTCACCATGTTGGCCAGGCAGATCTCGAATTCATGAACTCAAGTGATCTGCCTGCCTCAGCCTCCCAAAGTGCTGGGATTACAGGCATGAGCCACCGTGCCTGGCCCAGATAGGCATCTTTTGATAAACACATCAACTATGAAGTAGTCTAGACAAAAAACAAATCAAACCTAAAATCTGAGTAGGCCTCTATAACTAAGTACCAACTTGTAGGAAATACAGAGAGAACTGCCAGGCGCGGTGGCTCACGCCTGTAATCCCAGCACTTTGGGAGGCCAAGGTGGGCAGATCACAAGGTCAGGAGATGAAGACTATCCTGGGTAACACAGTGTAACTCCATCTCTACTGAAAAAAAAAAAAAAAAAGATTAGCCAGGCGTCGTGGCACGCACCTGTAGTCCCAGCTATTCAGGAGGCTGAGGCAGGAGAATCGCTTGAACTCAGGAGGCAGAGGTTGCAGTGAGCCGAGATCAAGCCACTGCACTCCAGCCTGGGTGACAAAATGAGACTCCATCTCAAAAAAAAAAAAAAAAAAAAATAGAACAGAGGAATGTGCTAATCTATATAACACAAATCACTAAAATACCAACATTGAAAAAGTAGGATATATAATCAAGGTTCTTCAACAAATACATTGCCAGGAGTTGAAATAAAGAAGAGATGGATGGGGAATTTATAGAATAAGAGAGCTAAAAAGCAAAGCGAAGTTAAATACAGTATTTAGAGATTTACAGTTGGGTGATGTATGAGTTGAATGCCACCTCCCTCCCCCTGCAAATATGTCCATATCCTACTCCCTGAAACCTATGAATATTACCTTAATTGGAAAAAGAATCTTTGTAGATGTAATTAAGGATCTTAAGAAAATCATCCTAGAGGCCAGGTACAGTAGCTCACACCTATAATCCCAGTCCTAAGAGGCCAAGGCGGGCGGATCACGAGGTCAGGAGATAGAGACCACCCTCACTAACATGGTGGAACCCCGTCTCTACTGAAAAAATTTAAAAAATTAGCTGGGTGTGGTGGTGTGTGCCTGTATCCCAGCTACTTGGGAGGCTGAGGCACAAGAATCGCTTGAACCCAGGAGGCAGAGGTTGCAGTGAGCTGAGATTGCACCGCTGCACTGCAGCTTGGCGACATACCGAGAATCCGTTTCAAAAAAAACCATCCTAGATTATCCAGGTGGCCCTAAATCCAATGACAAGTGTCCTTATAAGAGTTAGGCAGAGGAAGGCTGGGTGTGGTGGCTCATACCTATAATCCCAACACTCTGGGAGGCCGAGGCGGGTAGATCACAAGATCAGGAATTTGAGACCAGCCTGGCCAACATAGTGAAACCCCATCTCTACTAAAAATACAAAAATTAGCCAGGAGCAGCGGCAGGCGCCTGTAATCCCAGCTACTCAGGAGGCCGAGGCAGGAGAATTGCTTAAACCTGGGAGGTATGGGTTGCAGTGAGCCAAGATTTCACACTCCAGCCTGGGCGACAGAGCAAGACTCAGTCTCTTAATTTTTTTTTTTTTTTTTTTTTTTTTTTTTGAGACGGAGTTTCACTCTTGTTGCCCAGGCTGGACTGCAATGGCACAATCTCCACTCACCACAACCTCTGCCTCCCAGGTTCAGCGATTCTCCTGCCTCAGCCTCTGGAGTCGCTGGGATTACGGGCTAGGTTCAAGTGATTCTCCTGCCTCAGCCACCCGAGTAGCTGGAATTACAGGCATGTGCCACCATGCCCGGCTAATGACTCCATCTCAAAAAAACAAACAAACAAAAGAGTTAGGTAGAGGGAGATTTCACACAGGTGGAAGAGGAGGGGACAATGTGACCAGGGAGCAGGAGTGATGTGGCCACAAGTCAAGGAATGCCAGCAGCCACTGGAAGCTGGAAAAGAATGGATTCTTCCCTAGATCCCCCCAGGATGCAGCCCTACTAGCACTTTGTTTTCAGACCTCTGGGCTCCAGAACTTTGACAGAACACACTTCTGTTGCCATCTAGTTTATTTTTTTACAGCAGCCACAGGATGCTCATAATACAGGTGAATAATATCCACGAGAAAGAAAACAATCCCCATAGTGAAGACAGATTATCGATAAGGGTTTGGGAGGGACATGTGAAGGGTGCCTAGGGTAGTTGGCAAGGTCTTCTCTCCTGACATGGATATCAGTTCCAAGGTAGTTGCCCTTTAATAACTCCTTAAGCTGTATGTTTGTCTCATGTGGATTTCTGTACTTGCATAATATTTAACAGTAAAAAACGTTTTCAAAAAATCATACCACAACTAGTAAAGCTCTTATCTCAAATGTCTGCCTGTGCACGAAGAGGGCCTGTATTCTCTAGACTGGGAAGAAGGTGATGGTCAAGCTGTGAGGAGGGAAAAGCTATAAAGGGTTCTAGGAGGGCTGCAGAAACACACCTTCAGGAAACCGCAAGTACCACTTTTATGTATCTATCTGTTCAGGAAAGAACTAGAAACAGAGTTTGTGAACTTTCAAACGAAAGATGTATTTCGAAAGTCTCTGCTAAAAGTGTTCACAGATTAAACACGCCCAGCCTGACTTTTAAATGCCAGTGAACAAAGGTTGAGGGTGGAGGTGGATAATAATCAGCTACACCCTATTAAGGCTGATGGATACAGTGCTGGTGTTTCAGATTCCCCAATGAGAACCTCTGTAGGTACTTGTAGGTATACAATCTTGTGGCCTGTTTTGAATTTCAAAGGTAAAAGTTGAAATGCTGGCAATCTTGCGTATCCAACGGGGCACAGTTTGTAGTGACTCTTCCTAAACCAGCTCAGAACACCCTTAGGATGCGGCCAGTTGGAATCTACAATATTCATTGAAGGTTTGGGCAAGATGTTCAACACCTGTCCAATGAGGCCCCCAAAAGAATATTATCTTTTAACTCAGAGGGCCCAGGTATGAGTTTAACAGTCTATGACTCACAACTTCAAAATACCATCAAAATTCAACTCAGAGCTCAAGACTGTATGATAATGCCCTGGGTTATGAGAAGACAGTCCTGTTGACCATATTTTCATATTCATTGCTATATAGTCCGTAAAATTTGTGTCATAAATTGCTCTTTTCTTGCATTTTTATAATTTATGTACCCCAATTTTACTAAAGACTACTGTATCGTTTTTGTTTTTCAAATTTTAGGTTTGGGGGCACCTGTGCAGGTTTGTTACACAGGGAAACTTGTGTCATGGGGGTATGCTGAACAGATGATTTCACCACCCAGGCATTAAGCCTAGTATGCAACAGTGGTTTTTTGTTTTGTTTTTTAGGCAGAGTCTCTCTGTTGCCCAGGCTGGAGTCCAGTGGTGTGATCTCCGCTCACTGCAGCCTCTGCCTCCCAGGTTCAAGCAATTCTCGTGTCTCAGCCTCCTGAGTGGCTGGGATTACAGGCATGCACAACCATGCCTGGCTAATTTTTGTATTTTTAGTAGAGACGGGGTTTTGCCATGTTGGCCAGGCTGGTCTTGAACTCCTGACCTCAAGTGATCTGCCCACCTTAGCCTCCCAAAGTGCTGGGGTTACAGGTGTGAGCCCCTCTGCCTAGCCCCAATAGTTATTTTTTTCTGCTCATCTGCCTCCTCCAATCCTCCACCCTCAAGTGAATGTCGTTCCCTTGTGTTCATGGGTTTTCCTAATTTAGCTCCCACTTAAAAGTGAAAACATACAGTATTTGGTTTTCTGTTCCTGCATGAGTTTGGTAACAGTAGCCTCTAGCTCCATCCATGTTCCCACTAAAGACATGACCTTACTTTTTAAGGTTGCATAGTATTCCATGGTGTATGTGTACCACATTTTCTTTTTGCAATCTGTCATTGATAGACATTTAGGTTGACCCCATGTCCTTATTATTATGAACAGTGCTGCAATGAGCATTTGCATGCATGCGTCTTTATGGTAAAATGATCTTACTCCTTTGGGTATATGTGTACCCAGTAATGGGATTGCTGGGCCAAATGGTAGTTGGTTTTAGCTCTTTGAGGAGTCATCACACTGCTTTCCACAATGGTTGAACCTAATTTACACTCCCACTAACAGTACATAAATGTTCCCCTTTCCCCACAACCTCACCAGCATCTTTAATTTTTTCTTTTTTTTTAGTAATAGCTATTCTAACTGGTGTTTGATGATATCTCATTGTGGTTTTGATTTGCATTTCTCTAATGATCAGTGATACTGAGCTTTTTAAAACATGCTTATTGGCTGCATATATGTCTTCTTTTGAAAAAGGACTAGTATATATTGTTAGGTGGTGCTTTATTACCTTCAATAAAAATGAAAATTCCTCTCATTTAATTTCTTGACAATAGAATTAATTTTATATTGAAACTTTTTTTTTTTTTTGAGACAAGAGTCTCACTCTGTCACCCAGGCTGAAGTACAGTGGCATGATCTTGGCTCACTACAAACTCCACCTCCCAAGTTCAAGCAATTCTTCTGCCTCAGCCTCCTGAGTAGCTGGGATTACAGGCGTGTGCCACCATGCCCGGCTAATTTTTGTATTTTTAGTAGAGACAAGGGTTTCACCATATTGGCCAGGCTGGTCTCGAACTCCTGACCTTGTGATCTTCCTGCCTTGGCCTCCCAAAGTGCTGGGATTACAGACATCAGCCACCATGCCTGGCCCATACTGAGCCTTTCAAATGTGAAGCATTGGTAAGTTGTGTTCTTTACTATTGTGATAGTTAATGAAGCTTTTTCTTTTCTTTTTTTTTTTTTTTTTTGAGAGAGAGAGAGATAGGGTCTCACTCTGTCACCCAGGCTGGAGTCCGGTGGCATGATCACAGCCACTGAAACCTCAAACAGCTGGGTTCAAGTGACCCTCCCATCTCAACCTCTCGAGTAGCTAGGACTACAGGCATGTGCCACCATGCTCAGGTAATGTTTTGGACTCTTTTGTAGGGACAGAGTTGCACAGGCTTGTCTTAAATTCCTGGCTTCAAGTAGTCCTCCAGTCTGGGCCTCTCAAAGTGCTGGGATTATAGGTGTGACCACCATGCCTGGCCTAACAAAGCTTCAATGTCAGTCTTGACAATTTATAACTTTATAAAAAAATATGTTCTTACACTGCTCTACTTCTTAGTTGTTAAACAATAATTGCTATAGCTAAAACACCTGTGAAATACTTAATATGAAATACTTTGGGTTGTCTTATATAGATTGACATTTAATAATAATTGGGCCACGCACAGTGGCTCATGCCTATAATTCCAGTACTCTAGGAGGCCGAGGTGGGCAGATCACTTGAGGTCAGGAGTTCAAGATCACGCCATTGCACTCCAGCCTGGGTAACAAGAGCGAAACTCCGTCTCAAAAAAAAAAAAAAATACAAAAATTAGCTGGGGGTGGTGGCAAGTGCAGTAATCCCAGCTACTTGGGAGGCTGAAGCAGGAGAATTGCTTGAACCCGGGAGGCAGAGGTTGCAGTGAACTGAGATCACACCACTGCATTCCAGATTGGGCAACAGAGCAAGACTTTGTCTCAGAATAATAATAATAATAATTGGCAAAGAAATTATATTAAAAAAAACTTTTTATAGTAGCCTTAAGAAAGATGAACTCGGCCGGGCGCGGTGGCTCAAGCCTGTAATCCCAGCACTTTGGGAGGCCGAGGCGGGTGGATCATGAGGTCAAGAGATCGAGACCATCCTGGTCAACATAGCGAAACCCCGTCTCTACTAAAAAAAAAAATACAAAAAACTAGCTGGGCGTGGTGGCGCGTGCCTGTAATCCCAGCTACTTAGGAGGCTGAGGCAGGAGAATTGCCTGAGCCCAGGAGGCGGAGGTTGCGGTGAGCCGAGATCGCGCCATTGCACTCCAGCCTGGGTAACAAGAGCGAAACTCCGTCTCAAAAAAAAAAAAAAGAAAAAAAGAAAAAGAAAGATGAACTCTATCATGTTGAGTCTTTCTATCTCTCCTAGGAGCAAAAACTTTTTTTTTGCTAGAAGACCAGCCCCCTAGAACCCTTCTTCTAATATCCTGGAGTTTAGAACTGCTTCACATATATTCCTCCACCAAACACTGGCAAAAAGGATGGAATATCCATGACTGGCTTAGAGTAATTAAGATTCAACTTACAAGGCTTCCTAATAAGAAAAAGACCTGGGGGTCTTGATAATCAACATCTTTGACACAGTTAGTCACTTGTCTTGCATTAAATTTTGTTTCCAGCCCTTGGCAGAATGGTCTAACAGTCAATGGCCCTATCACCAACTTGCTTTTTTTTCTAAACCTACTTTCTGTCTTCCACTCCTCAGGAGTTCCTGACATCCATCATTGTTTTCTGTCTTTCTTTCCTACTTTCTTGCTTGCTTGCTTTCTCTCTCTCTCTTTCCTTTCTCTTTCTCTCTCTCTTTCTCTTTCTGTTTGTCTGTCTGTCAGAATCTCCTCTCAGAACAAAGGAAATTGCAAAAGTCAGGATAAGACAATATATTACTATCTGTGGTATGCAGAATAATGGCCCCCTAAAGATGTCTGCAGTGAAACATGTACCACACTTCTATCCTGCAGATTATTTTGTAAATAAAATAAATTTATGTTACTTTAAGCTACTAAGTTTGTGGCAATTTCTTACAGAAGCAATAGAAAACCAATACACTTTCCAAAAATATTTTGATTTTAACAAGGGATAAAGCCCTTGCTTCACGTAGCACTGTTTTGGTTGCAAGAGACAGAAACTTGATTCAAAACAAAGAAGGGTCCATTGGGTCACATCACCAAACTTTTCCTGTCGGGAAAGGCAGGAATGGAACTATGTGAGGAAGGCCTAGAACAAGACATTATCATCATCCCCTATCCCCAGTCACCGGGCATCTGTATCTGTTCTCTTCACTCATAACAGCTTAGTCCCAATAGCAGGGAACTTGGCCAAGCATAGCTCTGGATCTGCCCCCATGACTCAAACACCGCCCATTAGGCCCCACCTCCAATTCTGGAGATCAAATTTCAACAATGAGGTTTGGAGGGGAAGAATTTCCAAACCATAGCGTTGCACCCCTGGTCCCCAAAACTGATATCCTTCTCACATGTAAAGTACAATCATCCATTTCAATGGTCCCAAATGTCTTGTTTCAGCATCAACTCAAAAGTCCAAAGTCCAAAATCTCATCTGAGATTCAAAACCAGTTCCTTTCACCTATGAGCAAGTAAAATAAAAAGCAAGTTATTGGGCCGGGCGCAGTGGCTCACGCCTGTAATCCCAACACTTTGGGAGGCTGAGGTGGGTGGATCACGAGGTCAAGAGATCGAGACCATCCTGGTCAACATGGTGAAACCCCGTCTCTACTAAAAATACAAAAAATTAGCTGGGCGTGGTGGCACGTGCCTGTAATCCCAGCTACTCAGGAGGCTGAGGCAGGAGAATTGCCTGAACCCAGGAGGCGGAGGTTGCAGTGAGCCGAGATTGTGCCATTGCACTCCAGCCTGGGTAACAAGAGCGAAACTTTGTCTCAAAAAAAAAAAAAAAAAAAAAAAAAAAAAAAGCAAATTATTTACTTCCAAGATACAATGGTTCTACAGGCATTCCCATGTCAAGCATCTCCCATGTCAAAAGGGAGAAATCAGTGAAAAGGGGTAATAGGCCTCATGCATGTCCAAAACCCAGCAAGGCAGACATTACGTCTTAAAGCTCCAAAATAGTCTCCTATGACTCCATATCCCACCACCTGGGCATACTGATGGACCCTGAGGCCTCGAGCAGATCCATCTCCATGGCTTTTCTGGGTGGAGCCCATGTGGCTGCTCTTGTAAGGTGGAGTCAAATGCCAGAGGCTTTTCCAGGCTGAAGGTGCACACTGCTGGTGGGTCTCTCATTCCGGGGGCTGGAGGGCAGTGGCCCTCCCGTAAATCCACTAGGCATTACTCTAGCAGAGGCTGGCTGTGAGGGGCCTGACTCTTCAAGCAGGCTACTGCTTGGGCACCCAGGCTTTCCAATAAACCCTCTGAAATCTGGGTGGAAGCCACATCTCTGTAGCTCTTGCATTCTGTGGGCCCACAGAACTAACATCATGTGGATACCACCAAGGTTTCCAGCTTGTGCCCTCTGAAGCAGCATCCTGAGCCAGTGAGGAGCAGTGGTCCCCTGGTCCTGTCCCCACAAACCAATCTGTCCTAACACCCCTAGGCCTGTGATGGGAAGGGTGGCTGCCAAGCAGAAATTTCTATTTGTGAAATGCCTTTGTGGCCTTTTCCCCATTGTCTTGACTATTAGTACCTAGATCCCTTTTAGTCACTCCAAACTCTTTAGCAACCTGGGGCTCCAGCTTGACCATACCCTTGGATCCCTCTCCTGAAAATGCTCTTTCCTTCTCTATTACGTGACCAGGCTGAGAATGTCCCAATATTTTACACTCTGCTTTTAATTATAAATTCTGTCTTAAAAGTCATTCCTTGGCTGCTGCAATTCAACATACGCTGTTAAAAATGATCATACCACTACTGGACTGCTTTGCTGCTTAGAAATTTCTTCTGCCAATTACCCTATGTTTGGTCTTCCACAAAGCCCTAGGGCATGGACACAATGCAGCCACGTTATTTGTTGTGCTGTAACATGAGTGACCTCTGCTTCAGTTCCTCATTTCCACCTGAGACCTTGTCAACATGGCCTTTACTGTCTATATTTTTATTTATTTATTTATTTATTTATTATTTTTGAGACGGAGTTTTGCTCGTTACCCAGGCTGGAGTGCAATGGCGTCATCTCGGCTCACCGCAACCTCCGCCTCCTGGGTTCAGGCAATTCTCCTGCCTCAGCCTCCTGAGTAGCTGGGATTACAGGCACACACCACCATGCCCAGCTGATTTTTTGTATTTTTAGTAGAGATGGGGTTTCTCCATGTTAACCAGGATGGTCTTGATCTCTTGACCTCGTGATCCACCCGCCTCGGCCTCCCAAAGTGCTGGGATTACAGGCGCGAGCCACTGTGCCTGGCCAGCGTCTATATTTTAAGATTTTTTTTTTTAATTTGTTAAAAGTCCGCGTTTGACATACTGTCTACATTTCTATCAGCATTTTGGTTATAACCAATTAATCAGTTTTTAAGAAGTTTCAACCTCTTTGAAGTTCCAATCTCTAAATTCCTCATCTTTTTGTCTTCTTGTAACCAGGGGCCTCAGTATTAAAAATCACCCACTTTCTTTTTCTTCCTTCCCTTTCTAGACACTCCCCTTCAGCAATGCATGTTTACCTAACTAGGCTCTTGCTGAGAAATCCAGAGACTAACCTTAAAACAAATCAGGGACAGAGTCCTCACTGAGGAATTCTCCCACTTAAAGGGAGTAACCAACAATTAGTCCACCACCATCAAAGCCGAAGTCAAGATAATGCCAACGAGACCCCTGGACAGGCATTACCCAAGATAACCATTGGAACAAGACACACAGACCCTGTACCTTGCATCTCTACATGTTTCCAAGTTTGCCTTTAAAAACTCTATGGTAAATTTTAAAATTTAAGATGGTACTTTCATTGCAGCACTATTCACAATAGCAAAGACATGGAATCAACCTAAATGCCCATCAATAATATGGATAAAGAAAATGTGGTACTTATACACCATGTAATATGCAGCCACAAAAAATGAAATCATGTACTGGGGCCAGGCACTGTGGCTCACACCTGTAATCACAGCACTTTGGGAGGCTGAGGTGGGCAGATCATGAGGTCAAGAGATCAAGACCATCCTGGCCAACATAGTGAAACCCGTCTCTACTAAAATACAAAAATTAGCTGGGTGTGGTGCATGTACCTGTAGTCCCAGCTACTCGGGAGGCTGAGGCAGGAGAATTGTTTGAACACAGGAGACGAAGGTTGCAGTGAGCTGAGATCACACCACTGTACTCCAGCCTGGAGCCTGGCGACAAAGTAAGACCCTGTATCAAAAAAAAAAAAAAAAAAAAAAAGAGATGATGTCCTTTGCAGGGACATGGATGAAGCTGGATGCCATTATCCTCAGCAAACTAATTCAAGAACAAAAAAGGAAACCATCATGTTCTCAATTCTAAGTGGGAGCTGAATAACGAGAACACATGGACACATGGCAGGGGACAACACACACTGGGGTCTGTGGGGATGGGGGTTGGGGGATCAGGGAGGGAGAGCATCAGGAAGAACAGCTAATGGGCACTGGGCATAATACCTAGGTAATGGAATGATCTGTGCAGCAAACCACCATGACACGTTTACCTATGTAACAAATCTGCACATCCTGCACACGTACCTGGGAACTTAAAAGTTGAAGAAAAAAAAATAGAGGGTACTTTTGAATGCTAGTTCACCATGCTCTCAAGTTTGCTGGCTCTCCAATTAAAACTGCTTTTCCTACCACCAATTCTAGCCTCTAATGCCTCTAATGTCTGGCGTTCAAGCGGCAAGCAGCTGAACCTGAGTCTGGTTACATTCTGCGGACTCCAAACTCTTCCAACTTCGGCCCATTACCCCGTTCCAAAGCTGCTTCCACAGATTTAGGTATTATTAAAGCAATACCCCACTCCTTAGTACCAATTTTCTGTCTTACTCTGTTTTTTTAAATACCAGAGACTGTTAATTTATTAAGAAAACAAGGTTTATTTACCTCACGATTCTGATGGCTGGAAAGTCCAAGATTGGGCATCTGCATCTGATGAGGACTTCAGACCTGCTTCCACTCACGGTGGAAAGCAAAGGGGAGCTTTGGGTGTGTAGAGATCACATGGTGAAAAAAGAAGGAAGAAAATGGAAGAGAGGTGCCAGGCTCTTTTTAACAACCAGCTCCCACAGGAACAAACAGAGAACTCACCCACAAGTGAGGAAGTTAATCCATTCATGAGGGATCTGCCCCCATGAACCAAACACCTCTCATTAGGCCTCACCTCCAACACTGGGGAGCAAATTTCAACATGAGACTTGGAGAGGTCAAACATCCAAACTACAGCATAGTCAAAGTGTGTCCAATAAAAAAGGAGTTGGGGCATTGGCACAGCCACAGCCTTTGGAAGAACTGCTCCGAGGCAGACAGAAGTTCCAAGCTGTGCCTACTGTGACCTATGAAGCCATATTTATAGTTTTAGACATTTTCAGACTAATAAAACAAGTGGTTTTTGTTGCTTTGCATATATGAAGGGAGGGAGGATGGAGGGCTGACTGTCTACTACTGGCTGATCCAGCACCTAAAATGATCATATAAAGGGCCGTCTCCTCTGCAGTCTGTATTAGTCAGCTTGGGCTACCATAATAAAATACCATAGATGGGTGGCAAACAAGTTTTTTTCTTTCTGGAGGCTGGAAGTTTGAGATCAGGGTACCTATATGTTTGGGTTCTGGTGAGGGCTTGCTTCTGGCTTTCAGACAGCAAGGTATCTTTTCTTATAATGACACTTAATCCTGTTAAATCAGGGCCCTATCCTCAGTACCTCATTTAACCTTAATTACTTGCATAAAGGCTGTATCTCCAAATATAGTCACATTGAGGGTTAGGGATTACAGGTATTTATTTACATAAATGTGAAAACGTAGGGCAATGTGCCTTTCAGCAAGTACCCTAGATGCTAATCCTCTTTCAGTTCCAACTAAAACACTGAAAATAAAACCTATGAGAAATAACAACTTCTTAAAATGCGGATAAACATCTTAATCCAGGCTTAAAATAATCTCCATGAGTTTCACTATTTTGTAAAACACTGTTTGCCCTCCCAAAGCAATGGCTTGCATCTGATTTTAGTGCAAGACAAAAATACATACATAAATGTATGTGTGTGTGTACACATACATATATGTGTGTGTGTGTGTGTGTGTGTGTGTATGTGCATTATTTTTGTTTTTTATAGAGTCAAGGTCTCACTCTGTTGCTCAGGATGGAGTACAGTGTGATCCTGGCTCACTGTAACCTCAAAACTCCTGGGCTCAAGGGATCCTCCCACTCAGCCTCCCAAGTAGCTGGAGCTACAGGCATGCACCACCATGCTGGGCTAATTTTTAAATTTTTTGTTAGAGATAGGGTCTCTCTCTGTTTCCCAGACTGGTCTCCAACCCCTGGCCTCAAGCAATTCTCCCACCCCAGGCTCCCAAAGTCCTGGGATTATAGGCTGGGATTACTAAAGTGCTTGGCCTTAGTAAAACATTTTTCATCATACTGCAGTGATTTCAAATTTGAAATAAATGACAGAAAACTGTCTCTTCTTAATCCTTCCTGCTGTGCACAAATCTATGGCAAAAAAAAAAAATTAATAGAAAACAGGAGCTTTTGACACAAAGTACAGCATTTTATAAATTCAAAAAAGGCTGGGCACAGTGGCCCATGCCTGTAATCCTAGCACTTTTGAGACACCAAAGCGGGTGGATTACCTGAGGTTAAGAGTTTGAGACCCACCTTGACAACATGATGAAACCCTGTCTCTACCAAAAAAAAAAAAAAAAAAGAGCTGAAAATTAAATACTCAGACCACAAACTATTTTCAAGATCCTTCAAGCACCTCCAGCATGCTTTTCTGTAAAAACAATCCATACCATCATCCTTGTATACTGGACATAACACATGATATACTAGATCTTGAGAAGGCCAAGAATAAGATGTGGTCCATAATCTCTAACTTAGCCAAGAGATCCAAAATGCACATATAAATGATCAATTCTTAAATGTGACAATGGGAGTCTTACTGTGGCTGAAACAGGAAAGATTGTCCAGAGAAGGCCGGACTTGACTCAGGAGTTGACAGGACCTAGATAAACTGGCAAAGGAGGGGAAGGTGACTGCAATTGTTCTCACCTGCGCCATGAAGTAGATCTCTAAAGCACTACTGGGTAGCATATTCGTTATAGCATTAATTGCTAAATGTTCTTCAGAGCAATACAATAGTCTACAATTCAATTCCAGACTGACGTAGTCTACAATTCAGTGTTTTTCCTTAATTCAGGCTATCTTTCAACCGAAGCAGCCCAAATTCGAGCAGTCTTACTTAGTGATTTACTTTTATTGAAAATGCAAAGTAATATTAAAGAAAATATTTAAATAAAGTCATTCCATATCCTGCTATACTAACACAATGAATTTGTTTTGCATATTACCTTCCACATGCATAAAGATTTTACAAAGTCACAATCATCGTATGCATACTATTTTCTACTTACCATATCACAAACATGTCCACAGTCTTCCAAATAATTATTTTAATGGCAGTATAATATTTCACTATTTTTATTATCCCACTTTCTCCTTTGACATGGAGATACTTTTCCCAATTTTTGTTATTATAAAGAATGCAGACATAAACATCTTCATGCATTCATCTTTTTTTCTGAATTATTTTTAAGGTTAAAAGTATAGAAGCAGAATTTATGGGGCAAAGGATATGGTCATTTGTACAGCCCTTGCTATGTAGTACCATATTGTGTTTCCAAAGGGTCATATCTATTTAAAATGCCATCTGAAATAAATGCATTCAAAATTTCCTTCTAAATTTTTTTTTAATCAAAAGTGCTAGGCAGTTTTAAACTTCAGTAAAGTTAAAAATAATTATTGTCTCTTTTTAAAAAATGAAGAGTGAGGAATAGATGGCCTCACAGGTAACTAATGGTTTAAAGGAGTTAAGCACCACATCCCAACTATTCCCAAGTTATGGCACACATGGAAAGTGATGCTGTAGGCACACTGAGGAAAATGAACAAAGGTGGTTCTGGCCCAGAGGCTCCAGCCACTCAGGCCACCTCTGGGTGCAGCAAGGGGTGAGGGGATCCGCATCTAGGCATATCTGTGATCTGCCGTGCCAGTGTGCATGGCTCAGGAAGCTCTCATCAAGGAGACATTAAATGATTTAAACTCAGGTCACATAATCTAGTTAGTGGCAGCACTGGGAAATAAATGCAAATATCTTCTTGTCAATGTATTTTCTACTAATCACAACTGCTCTACATGCTTTCTGGCTCCAAAATTCAATCATATGTGCAGATGTGTATCTATATTTAAGAATAAAGAGGATTTCCTAACATGCTTGAACTGAAGACACCTAAACTAGCAATTTACATCAAAGCTGAAAATTAAAAACAGCTCTTAGCATAAACAAATATTTGACTATCTTCTCATCGATTTTTCAGACTTGCCGTTCTTTTAAATTTCGTTTGTAAACTCTCTGAACAGTAACCATCTTTTGCACAATATTTTGTATATCTCTGGTAGTCAGTAAATAGACAATAATAACAATAAATTATACTATAAAGGAAAAAAAATTGACAAAGTAAATCCACATTCTAAATAATTCTAAAGGTGAAAAAAGTGTTAAGTGTTGATTTTGTAGAGGTAGAGAAGATTCCCTCTTTAAATTTCAAATCCCTGTTAGCTAATGGATTTTTTTTTTTTTTTGAGACAAGGTCTCGCCAGCCTGGTCTCCAACTCCTGGGCTCAAGCGATCCTCCTGCCTCAGCCTCCCAAAGTGCTGGGATTACAGGAATGAGCCACCATACCCAGCCAGGTATCTTAATAATGCTATCTACTATATTATAGGCTCTTGAGAGACATTTCATTCCACAGAATGATTCTGATCTATCCCCAGTGTTGATGCTACCAAGAGGAAAAGATTCACTGCAAAGGTAGTTCACCTTTTACCAAATGTCAAATATTCTATATTACCTTTGAACAGCAGAGATTATAGGTATGAATCACACTGATTCAACTGTGTATATACATAAGATTTTCTTGACCATGAATCACTGCATTTGGGAGTAGAGTAGGGTTAGGAATTACAATTTACTGATCCCTTATCATGTGCCAGACACGGTATCACGTAAGGAACTTCAAACCCTGCATTCTTTTTTAACTATACTCCAAAACAGTGACTGCTTGGTCATTTCTACAGATTCAATCAGACATTATACACACAAACGCACCCATGAGACCGCATAGCACTGGGAAGATTACCCACTATTTCCCACTTATTAAGATCTGGATCATATTTCTCAATGCTCTGAAGATATGTCCCCTTTGAGTAGGAGTATCCTCCAGTGACATAAATACATCCATTCATGATGACAGCACCACACTCCATCCTCCTTTCCATCATGGGAGCTATCTCTCTCCATTCATTTTGTTCAGGATCATAACATTCTGTGATTGTAGTTTGTCCACCGACTAGATAGAGCTTATTTTCAAACGGAACGGAGCACAATCCATATTCTTTTAAAAAGAAAGAAAGAAAAGAGTAATTATTTTAAAGGATAACAAACAAAAGAGATACCACAGTGTGGTTATATAATAATCTTTTACAATTTAGCGCACAAAAAATAGGGGAGTGGTGACATTTGATTCTGGCATACAATACTGCAACACTAAGGCTGAAACTCATTCCCCATCACCCGATTCAAATGGCCTCTTCCTGCCATGCTGCCATTATCCTTCAGCTTGTCTTTAGCTGGTTCTATAGGAGGCCAGGGAGGAACTCTCCCCACAGATCACCTTTCTGAGAATTTCTCAACACAGACAACTTTTACTTGACACCTATTTGTAAAAGACAGTCGCAGTAGAGTCCTTACAGAAGAAAGATACACTCAATAAGCAGTGGTGTCCCTTCAGGTCTTGGCAGCTGTCTCCTTAGCCAGTAGCAGGCAAGCTGGCATGCCTGCAGCCACAGGTACCACACAGGCTGGCCTTGTGTGCTTCTCACACTGCTGGTCCAGTTATAAATGCAAGAAGTTAAACACACCCAGACTTGTGGGACATGACAGTCCATCATCCTTAGAAGCTGTGAAAGGCACCCCAGGCAGAGGGCTGCTGTGTGGTATCTGGGCCCTGGGGCTGGGAGTCTATATATAAGAGGTCCCCCTCCAAGGCTGTTTTAGTGTTATCCATTTTATCTCCTCCTCCATACCCAAACCTACTGGATCTTCAAAGCACCAGGATTATCTCACAACTCTATTTTTCCCTTCTTCCCAGGCCTATGACAAGGGTGAGGCTAGCAAGGTGCTTAGGGTGCAAAATGCAGGGGGGCAGAACTCCGTGAGTCACTTGCATGCGTCGCCTTACATTTTGTGCCTGAAGCATCTCCTTTGTCTCATCCTGGTGCCTGCTCTGTTTCTTCCATGCCCTCGCATTTGTCATCACTCCTAACCTGTCAGTTCACTCTCTGGGAATAGCAGTCATAAAATTACACTTAAATACCTCTAGCTGCAGCCCTGAAGGAAGAGGAGGATTAGTCAGTGCATTCAAATTAAAGCAAAGAAAGATTTAGCTTGTTATCGCTGAGCTGTTCCTTGCGCCTTGAAGTCTCTCCCCTCCCCAAGTCTCTGCACAGCTGTGTTCTTCCTGTCATTCAGGATTTGTCTTACTCTCATGTCTTCAAAGGGCCTTCCCTGACTACCCAGCCTGAAGTGGCCAGTCAGGTGTCTCTATCACATCATCCTATTTTAATTCTCTCCATAGTACTTCTCATTATCTGGAATGTTTCTTTTCTTTTTTTAGAGACAGGGTCTTGCACTGTCACCCAGGATGGAGTGTAGTAGCACAGTCTTAGCTCAATATAGTCTCAAACTCCTGGGCTCAAGTAACCCTCCCAACTCAGCCTCTCAAGAAGCTGGGCATCGGCCGGGCGCGGTGGCTCAAGCCTGTAATCCCAGCACTTTGGGAGGCCGAGGCGGGTGGATCACGAGGTCGAGAGATCGAGACCAACCTGGTCAACATGGTGAAACCCCGTCTCTACTAAAAATACAAAAAAAAATTAGCTGGGCATGGTGGTGCGTGCCTGTAATCCCAGCTACTCAGGAGGCTGAGGCAGGAGAATTGCCTGAACCCAGGAGGCGGAGGTTGCGGTGAGCCGAGATCGCGCCATTGCACTCCAGCCTGGGTAACAAGAGCGAAACTCTGTCTCAAAAAAAAAAAAAAAAAAGAAGCTGGGCATCTTGAGATGCCCAGTTCACTACAGGCACACATCACCACAACTGGCTAATTTTTGTATTTTTTGTAGAGATAGGGTCTCCCTTTGTTACCCAGGCTAGTCTCAAACTCCTGGCCTCAAAAGATTCTCCTGCCTTGCCTGGCCAACATGGTGAAACGCCAACTCTATTAAAAACACAAAAAATTAACTAGGTGTGGTAGCAGGCGCCTGTAATCTCAGCTAGTTGGGAGGCTGAGGCAGGAGAATTGCTTGAACCTGGGAGGTAGAGGTTGCAGTGAGCCAAGATCGTGCCATTGCACTCCAGCCTGGGTGACAGAGCAAGACTCTGTCTTAAAAAAAAAAAAAAAACAACAACAAGATATCCTCCGGCCTCAGCCTCTCAAAGTGCTGGGCTTACAGGTATGAGCCACCACACCACACCTGGCTAGGTGTGTCATCTCTCTCTCCATCCTGGTAGCCCAGGAACTGTGTCCTGCCCACTAATCTATTCCTAATTGGAGAATGGCAAGTGTCTGGCACCTCAAGAATTCAGTAAACAGGTGCTAAATACCTCACGAGACTTGGAAAGGCCTTCCTCTTTCGTCTGGGCCGCCAGTATGCCACCCAGACTGAGGAAGACCCGGAAACTTCGGGGCCATGTGAGCCACGGCCACGGCTGCATCGGCAAGCACCGGAAGCACCCCGGAGGCCATGGTAATGCTGGTGGTATGCATCACCACAGGATCAACTTTGGCAAATACCACCCAGGTTACTTTGGGAAAGTTGGTATGAGGCATTACCACTTAAAGAGGAACCAGAGCTTCTGCCCAACTGTCAACCTTGACAAACTGTGGACTTTGGTTAGTGAGCAGACATGGGTGAATGCTGCTAAAAACAAGACTGGGGCTGCTTCCATCATTGATGTGGTGCAATCGGGCTACTACAAAGTTCTGGGCAAGGGAAAGCTCCCAAAGCAGCCTGTCATCGTCAAGGCCAAATTCTTCGGCAGAAGAGCTGAGGAGAAGATTAAGGGTGTCGGGGGGCCTGTGTCCTCGTGGCGTGAGGCCACACAGAGAAAGCTTCATTAAATGCTGGGTACTTGTTAAAAAAAAAAAAATTCAGTAAACGTTTGCTGAATTAATGAATGAATTGTACTTTGTACACGCGTGTCTCAATGTGTCCTCACATTATAAGGTGGAAGGAAAGCTTATAAGCAAGCCCCTCTTTAGAAAGAATAGGCCGGGCGCGGTGGCTCAAGCCTGTAATCCCAGCACTTTGGGAGGCCGAGGCGGGTGGATCACAAGGTCAAGAGATCGAGACCATTCTGGTCAACATGGTGAAACCCTGTCTCTACTAAAATTACAAAAAATTAGCTGGGCATGGTGGTGCGTGCCTGTAATCCCAGCTACTCAGGAGGCTGAGGCAGGAGAATTGCCTGAACCCAGGAGGCAGAGGTTGCGGTGAGCCGAGATCGTGCCATTGCACTCCAGCCTGGGTAACAAGAGCGAAACTCCATCTCAAAAAAAAAAAAAAAAAGAAACAAAGAAAGAATAATACAATCAGAAATGTGATTTCTACATGACTGTGGTGTAATCCTAGCTACTGGGGAGGCTAAGGCTGGAGGTTTGCTTGAACCCAGGAGTTCAAGGCTAGTCTAGGCAGTACAGTGAGACTCTGTCTCTAAAAAAAGAATTGTTTTCCTCTTTAGAAGTGGAAGACAACTTCTTTTTTTTTTGAGACGGAGTTTCACTCTTATTACCCAGGCTGGAGTGCAATGGCGTGATCTTGGCTCACCGCAACCTCCGCCTCCTGGGTTCAGGCAATTCTCCCGCCTCAGCCTCCTGAGTATTTGGGATTACAGGCATGCGCCACCATGCCCAGCTAATTTTTTTGTATTTTTAGTAGAGACGGGGTTTCACCATGTTGACCAGGATGGTCTCGATCTCTTGACCTCGTGATCCACCCGCCTCAGCCTCCCAAAGTGCTCGGATTACAAGCTTGAGCCACCGGGCCCGGCCGGAAGACAACTTCTTATCAGTAAAGTTCTTCTCCCTCAGTTCTTTGTTATTGGGGTTTTTTTTGAGACAGAGTCTCGCTCCGTCTCCCAGGCTGGAGTGCAGTGACACGATCTCAGTTCACCGCAAACTCTGCTTCCTGGGTTCAAGTGATTCTCATGCTTCAGCAACCCAAGTAGCTGGGATCACAGATGTGTGCTGCAGCTAGGATTATAGGTGCACACTACCATGCCTGGCTAATTTTTCTTTTTTTCATTCAGAGCGTATGTTTTAACATTTGGTGCTAATTTTTGTATTTTTATTAGAGATGGGGTTTTGCCATGTTGCCCAGGTGCTGGTCTTGAACTCCTGGGTTCAAGCAGTCCATTGGGATTACAGGCATGAGCCACCGTGCCCAGCCCTCCCTGGGTTTTGACAGCTAAGGAAAGTCTTAGAAGACTGCATTTTTGCTTCACTTCCACATATTTTTCTCAAGTTACTGACATCCAAGAAAGTAATTCTCCAACTTCTTAAAAACTCATTTGTTACTTTCCACTTATTTATATGTTGAATTTTTATAGGATTTACTTGTTTCAAGTACTTGAAAACATTGCTTATATCAATTATATGAATCATTACATTAATGGTTATTGTGAAAATCAATGATAGTTGAAAAATTTTATCAGTTGGTAAAAGTGATTCACCATCACTTACTAGGCTTTTCTTAAATTACTCAAAATTTACCAAAAAGAAACGAATTTTTGATTCATATGTTAAGAAAGCCATCTCAGTCTTCCTATAGCAGTAAAAATATTTAAACTATAGTGAATCCTAATCATTTTTTCTCTTTTACTCAAATACAACACATGTTCTGATATTGCTGATAGGAACTTTTTCTTCCTGAGCTGTAACTGCTTCTTTTCTTGTTGGTTAACCCCTCCAAGCCACTGAGGCTCCGGGACTGTGCCCTGCTCACTGTGCTCCTAGCACTGTGTATACAGCAGCATGTAGGATGCACACAGCAGATATGTTAGACATGAATAAGTGAACAAATGAATAATCAAGGATGGGAGTGATGCCATCTGTCACAGCTCAAAAGTTTACACACAAGTATAAAACATCCACACACGGCAGTCTGTATTCAGTGTTACATGAACGATATGAACAAATAACTAGAGGGATTCAGAGAAAACCACAATATCCATCTGAATTGATTTCAACTTTTTTTCCTAAGATCTTTTCTCATTAAAGAGCCTGTAAAGTTTACGTAGTCTAACTTTCTGATTTTACTGGAAAGTAAGGCCCAAGAGCTTAAATGGCAGAGCCAGGAGAGCTCTCTCCCTACTTGACACAGCTCTCCACAGGTCCTTCTTTATCACACACTGCTTCTTCTCGGCTCTTCACACACTCTTCTTCCTCTGCTTATCCCTCCACTCTGCCCATTTCCTAGGATTCTGCCTGTAGCTATACTGCTGGTCCCACTGTCCCAAGGCATCTTATTCATCCCCATGCCCACAGCCACCACCTAAGCAAACAATCCCCAGATCTCTACATTCAGCCACCTCCCTTCTCCTCCACTGCAGACCCACATTTCCCTTTGCCTGCTGGACAGCTCTTTTGGGTTATCCAATGAGTCCTTCACTCCGAACTACAAAACTGAGCTCATCATCTTCCCTCTTAACCTCCCTGTCAGCCCCTCCTTCAGTACTCCCCATTCTCCCAAGAGCCCCTGAGATGACTGTCAACTCCTTTCTCTCCCTCATCTCTTATATGCTGTCGGCCAAGGAGGCAATCAGCCGCTGAATCTATGACATTCCTCACATTGGCCCCTATTTTCTACTCCTATCACTTCTTCAGGCTTTCCATATTTCTCCCTTGGTTAAACGCAACAGTCTTAGCATATCCCCTTGCTGTTTTTCTCCCAATCTACCTAAAATGAGTTCTCTCCTTAAAACTAGAGCTGGGCCAGGCATGGTGGCTCATGCCTGTAATTCCAACACTTTGGGAGGCCAAGGTGGGTGGATGACTTTAGGCCAGAAATTCAAGACCAGTCTGGCCAGTGTGGCAAAACCCTGCCTCTACCAGAAAAATACAAAAATTAGCCAGGTATGGTGGCACATACTTATAAGGTCAGCTACTTGGGAGGCTGACACACAAGAATCACTGAACCCAGGAGGTAGAGGTTGCAGTGAGTCAAGATTGCACCACTGCACTCCAGCCTGGGAAACAGAGTGAGACTGTCTCAAAACAACAACAACAACAACACAAACTACAGCTGATCACACATCATTCTTTTGCTCAAAAACCATTGATGATTCTGCATCCAGACTGCCATTCAAAGCTCTCCAACTGAGCTCTCCCATCCAATCTCCCATTCTACCCTCTTACATTCCATTCATTCAGTCTAATCCCAGGTAATGGAATACACCTGAAACTTTCCTTTCCACCTTCCTCCATTGGACTGACTTCTTGCCAGAAAAACCCTTCCTCAAAAACTACCTTCCTTATTTGGAGCCATTCTTTAAGGCCCAGATCATAACCACCTACTGTTGGAAGCATTCTAAGATGAATTGGACTTACACTCTTGCCCTCAATTAGACTTACACTCTCTTTATGCTTAATTTCAATAGCACTTTTGTTTTTACAGAACTTAGCAGAGATTGTCCTATATTTCCTCCTGGATTCTGAGCTCCTATGGCAGTAAAGACTTAGCACTTAATTAATCATCTTTGCATAATTATCAGAAACCTACCTTTTCCAATGTAGGGCTGCAATAAATATCACCTTGAATTCAATGTAACTATAGTCCCATGTTTTCCAGTTATACAAACTACCCCATTAAAGGGGTTAAAAGATAATATTTATATTATCTTTAAAACATAATAGTAGTCGGCCGGGCGCGGTGGCTCAAGCCTGTAATCCCAGCACTTTGGGAGGCCAAGGTGGGTAGATCACGAGGTTGAGAGATCGAGACCATCCTGGTCAACATGGTGAAACCCCATCTCTACTAAAAATACAAAAAACTAGCTGGGCGTGGTAGTGCATGCCTGTAATCCCAGCTACTCAGGAGGCTGAGGCAGGAGAATTGCCTGAGCCCAGGAGGCGGAGGTTGAGGTGAGCCAAGATCGCGCCATTGCACTCCAGCCTGGGTAACAAGAGCGAAACTCCGTCTCAAAAATAAAAAACCATAGTAGTAGTCATGTCTTAGTGTAAGCTATGTATCTCCATAGGTTGACTCAAAGATGACATTTATAATCCTCAGGAGGTGCTGCTAAAGTCCATAAGAAACAAACCTTGCTATAATTCAGTGGAGGCAGATGCATAGCCTTCAGGGGTTAAGGATTTAACAGACTAGCTGAGCGAAGCTGGCCAGGAGCAAGAAAAACAACAGCACAGGCCCCCTAGGTCAGTGACGTGAGGAGAATAGGAAGGACTGTGATGAAACGGAGCACACAAGCCTCATTTAGAGGAACAGCTGCCCCCTGGCTCCCGTAACTACTGCCTAGAAGGAATACATCTAAGGGTGCCAGGTCTTCCCATCTCTTCTAAAGGACAGAAATCATTATTCTTATTTGAAATTTCCTAAATTTTAAATATTGGTAACAAGCCAGTTCAAAAATATCTTAAGCATTGTGAAAGCTAAACAAAACGTATTATGCAAGGTGCTGATTTAAAATCTGTTTTTTTATGTTTCATCAGGAAAAAGTTCAATGTAAACCAAAACTTTACATGTGGATGTATATTATGTTACCATTGATTTATACTGCAATTAAACATTTACTTGGGATTTTCAATTTGCCATGGCTTACTAATACTTTGGATTAATTCCAAAGTCAAGCTGTCTTTCAGACTCTTTCATGTAGTTAACAAGCTACATGAAATTTAAGTATATTATGCAAAACTTTTTGAGGGAACCTCTTAATGACATATACATTAAATTTACAACATAAATAAATGCCCTCTAATTTGTGAATTCTGACTTTTCACGCATTGGATTTTCTTTGTAAAGGTAAGTCTGTCCACAATAGGCAGAGTAACATCTAACTCCCAAGGTTAACATGAGGTTCAAGTGAGATAATAGTGAAGTTCTGGCCAGGCTGTCTAGGCTTTAACCTCAAAGTAGCCTGGGCAAGTTATTTAATCTCTTTGTACTTCAGTGTCCTATAAAATGTGATAAAAACAGTACCTAGCTCATGGAATTATTGTGAGGTTTAAACAGATTATACATGTACAATTACTGGAATAGTTTGTGCCTGGCACACACTGACTGAATAAATGCTATTACTCACTATGAGCTGTTATTATTCCCTTCCATTATAATGTCATTGATCACAGCAGAAAGTGGTGGGGAGTCTGGGATGGCACATTTGAGCTACTAGGAGGCAGAAGTTTACCCATTCCATGATGTCTCTGGAGCCAGGGAAGCCTGTGGCTTAAGTTTCTTCTCACGCAAAGCCTGGGCATATGGAGATGCAGCACCAGATTTAGGTGTGTTTCAGCTGAACCACCATATGGGATAGACGATGTATGGGCTGGAAGTAGCTGTCTTGGTTGAAAGCAGGAGAGTCTGCTCCCTTAAGGACAGGCAGATTGTTTAGTGGCTACAGCGTAAGTTACGGAATCAGACTGCCAGATTTTGAATCCTGGTCTACCACTTTCAAACTGTGAAACTGTGACCCTGAAAAAGTTACTTATTGTTTCTAAGCCTTCATTCCTAAATACACAAAACAGTGACAAACGATACCTGCTCACAGACTTGTAGTGAGAATCTGAGGTAATATATATATGAAGCACTTAGCCAGTTCCTGATCTATAGAAGTATTACTAGTTCTCTCAGCTGATTCCAGCTTGTGAATTTCAACTACCCTCTCCAGTGACCCACATGGAAGCCTGATGCGCTATGGAAAATGATTCAAGGTAACATGGTGGCATGATGATATAAATCTTTCCTAATGAAAACAACTTAAACCTATGGCATAACTGAAACAGGCTAAAACCTGTGCTTCCCTCTGAGCTCTTCACAAAGAGACAAGTCAAAGAACAAAAGACATCCATGAAGACAGGCCATTCCTCATTGCCAGACAGCATGTTCCCTGTATGACTGTTAAGGTAAGGCCAACATATGGCTCTGCACATTATAGAAGTGAGTGCTTAATAGTAAGTGAAACCTGGAAAGAACATGCTTCCAAAACAGAAAACAATCTCTCCAGCTGAACTTCAATCACTGGGTATCCTTTCTGACAATCTGATAGATAGATGGTACTTTTCAACGACTTATGAACATGTTTTATATAATTCATGTTGTAAATGAAAGATAGGCACATAAAGGAAAAGAAAACACACAAAAAAAACTAAGTGAAAACAATTTTAAAGAAGCTAACATTTTTGACCACGTGGACTTATAATGTGCACTATATAAAGACATCAGGGAAAATATTTGTAGATACCACCCAATCAGAATCTCATCATGATTACTGAATACATATGAATATTTTGAGCCTTTTAATTATGCCCATGTGTAATCTACAATAAAATCAGCATCTTCTATTTCCAGCCCATTTTTAGCCATCCCTTATGCTGATAAACTGCATCACAACATATACTATTTGAGATAGTATTTTTGTTACCTGGATGTGGACTGGAGGTGATGAGGCTCCATTCGTTGATATCGGAATTGTAGCTCTGAACTTTGTCATAGGTACAGCTTCCTCTGTAGCCACAGTGGCCACCAATGACGTAGATAACATCATGTAAGACACAGGCAGTAGCATTTCCCACACCTGTGTATTAATTAAAATCACATCTTTAGATCTTTTTTTTGTTCTTTTTTGCAGTGAACACTGAGCTAAATTTATTGTTTTTGTTATTATTGATGGTAAAATGCAAGGTACTGTTTTAAGTGCCGTAAGGGACAAAAGAATAAAAAATGAAGACTCCTTGTGCTCTTTTAAGAGAGGGTGAGATGTGTACACAAATACAACCATGCACCACACAATGACCTCCATAAAATTATAACAGAGCGGAAAATTTCCTATCACCTAGTGATATTGTGGTAGCTGTTTTAAAGATATGGCATAAAGCCTTCTCGTGTGTTCCTGGTGATACTGGTGTAAATAAATCTACAACTCTGGCAGGTCCTTCAAGAGGCATTCCAGAAGAAGGCATTATTATCACAGGAGAGCACAGCTCTATGCCTGTTATTACCCCTGAGAGCCTACAAGTGGAACAAGATGTGGATGTGGAAGACAGTGATATTGATGACAGCTAATGTGTTTATGTCTTATTTTTTAACAAAAAAAGTGTAACAAGTAAAAAAATAAATAAGTTATATATATAATATGCATAGTATATAATTATTATATATTGTATTATAATTAAAAAAGCTTATAGAATAAGGATAAACAAAAAACATTTTTATATAGCTATACAAAGTCTACAGTAATGCCTGTAATTCCAGCAGTTTGGGAGGCTGAGGCAGGAAGATCACTTGAACCCAGGTGAAGTTTGAGACCAGTCTGGACAATGAAGTGAGACCCCATCTCTACAAAAAATAAAAAATTAGCCACGTGTGACGGCATGTGCCTGTAGTCCCAGCTACTTGGGAGGCTGAGGCAAGAAGATCACTTGATCAAGTGATCAGGAGGTCAAGGCTTCAGTGAGCTGTTTATATCACTGCAGTCCAGCCTGGGTGTCGAGCAAGATCCTGTCTCAAAAAATAAAAATAAAAAGTAAAGTCTACAGTAGTGTACAGTAATGTCCTAGGCCTTCACATTCCCTCACACTCACTCACTGACTCAACCAGAACAACTTCCAGTTCTGCAAGCTCCATTCATCATAAGTGCCCTAAATAGGTCTACCATTTTTATCTTTTATACTATATTTTTACTGTATCTTTTCTATATTTAGATACACAAAGACTTACCATTGTGTTCTACTGCTCAGAGCATTCAGTATAGTAACATGCTGTACAGGTTTGTAGCCTAAGATTACAGGCTATATACATACAGCCTAGATGTGTATTAGGATGTACCATTAGGATGTATAGCCTGTAACGAAAACTGCCTAACCACACATTTCTCAGAACATATCCCCACTGTCACTGTCAAGTGACACATGGCTGTAACTAGAACACTAGGTATAAAATGGAAGAAACATCATTAAAAGGGGACAGATGAACTGCTGGGGATGGTCAGGGCAAGGAGACACTGCATTTGACAAGGGAAATCACAGCAGGTGGTGGCGGAATTTGACCTGGGTGATGGTAGGAAGTTGGCAGGTACAGGTGAGAGGAGGCCATTCCAGACAGAGGGAAAAGCCAGTGCAAAGGCTTACTGGACAATGTCAAGTAGCCCAGTTTGACCAGGGCAGGTGGCACACTGGGGGTCATTGCATGGAATTTTAAGGCTGGCATGGCAAGCAGAAGCCATATGGCAAAGATACTAATGCCCAACAAAGAATCTGGATTTAATTAGGTTTTTTAGGTTTTTAAACAGAGGAAGAGAGCAACTAACAAAAGGAGGATGACAGTTACCAGAAAGATCTAGGTACTGGCTGGGGTGAGCAATCTTGAGGGCCTGATTTTGAAGGGGCTTTGGGTATGGAGGGAAGAACATAGAGAAAAGAGACACAGGTAAAACACACCAGGCCAGGCGTGGTGGCTCAAGCCTGTAATCCCAGCACTTTGGGAGGCCGAGGCCGGTGGATCACGAGGTCAAGAGATCGAGACCATCCTCATCAACATGGTGAAACCCCGTCTCTACTAAAAATACTAAAAATTAGCTGGGCATGGTGGCGCATGCCTGTAATCCCAGCCACTCAGGAGGCTGAGGCAGGAGAATTGCCTGAACCCAGGAGGTGGCGGTCGCGGTGAGCCGAGATCGCGCAATTGCACTCCAGCCTGGGTAACAAGAGCGAAACTCCGTCTCAAAAAAAAAAAAAAACAACAACAACACCGGCCTTGATGACAGACTGCGGCAAAGGCAAACCAGAGTGATTTAGAGGTCCTGAGCTGGGAAAATTGGAATCAATGATGCCAAAAAAGTAGGGAGGAAGACGACAAGGAAATGGGTTCAGAGGGAAGACGGAAAAAGGAAGAAAGATGATGAGGCTCATTTTAGTTGAAAATGCTGGTTTTGTCTTTCCACCAACTTTTACTTAGCACCATTTTGCAGGATAAAGTTCAATCTTCTCGTTCCTTTCTGGTCCAAAATAAAAGTGGGTTTATAATTAGGACCGTTATGATGGAAAAAAAAAAATAAAGATTTAGGAGTTCCTAAACAGCCAAGTGTTTATTTCTTCTTTGCATATTGATGAACTTAGTTTGGGTCGAGGACCAAAAAAGGAAATAAATTTTAAATCTGACAGCACCCAAATTAAGTTCATTACCAGAGAAAGCTGCTAATTCACTTCAAGACTACTAAATAAAACGAATAGAAAAAGTCATCCTTTCTACTCAAAACTGGGAAACTAAAAGCTCAGTATGGCGGGGTGTGGTGGCTTATGCGTGTAATCCCAGCACTTTGGGAGGCCAAGGTGGGAGAATCACTTGAGGCCAGGGGTTCAAGACCAGCCTCGGCAACATAGTGAGACCCCATTTCTATTATAAAAAATGAAAAAATAAATTTAAAAAGTTGTTTAAAAAATTTTCTGTATGAGCCCACCCACCAAAACAAGTATTAGTCAAAACTGCCGAGAACTGGCAAAGGGTTACCTCTCCCTGGGATGACATAACAAGAATCAAAGACATAAACAAGAATCAAAGCTTTGAGTTCAAAGTATAAAACTGGAATTTCAGACACAGTTATCAGGTGAGGGAGGACTCCGAGGTAAGAAGGTCTCCTACTCTACTCAAGGTTAAGGCAAGCACACATATGGCTTTCATTTCACAGTAGATACACCATCGCAGCATATTTTTTTTTTCAGCAAGCACTGTTCTAAATATAAATTTTTAAAATTTCAGTGAAGTAATAAGCTTTCATTCTCAAAGAAATATACTCTGAACCCAGGCTTATAATCCCAGCACTCTGGGAGGCTAAGGTGGGCAGATCACTTGAGGTCAGGAGTTCAAGACTAGCCTGGCCAACGCGGTGAAATCCCGTCTCTGGTAAAAATATAAAAATTAGCTAGGTGTGGTGGCACATGTCTGTAATCCCAGCTACTAAGAAGGCTGAGACAGGAGAATTGCTTGAACTTTGGAGGTAGAGGTTGCAGTGAGCTGAGATCACACCACTGCACTCCAACCTGGGTAAGAGTGAGACTCCATCTCAAAAAAAAAAAAGAGGAAATATATTCTGAGCCACAAAACCACTGAAACTGTTACATTATCCTTAAAAAACAGAATCAGAAATGTATGCTAGTTTATAATAGTTGCTAAAATATGCAGACTTTCCTTTTTTCTTTTGCAGGAGGGGTCAGGACATTCAGAGCCCTCCTGGAATCAGCAAGTAGTGGTAAGTCTCAGGCAAAGCCAAAAACCAGTGCAGCAACAGCACCAGGCTTTCCACTACCTTCTCCCACCCTGGCGTAAGAGTGGTCACAACTTAATACGAAATTAATTTCTGCTCTATCAGAGCTGACATGTCCTAAAATACTAACGTTCAGGACAATCATACCTAACATTTACAGCATGCTTACTCTCTGTCAGACACTGTTCTAGGCACTTCACAAGCATAGATTCATTTAATCTTCTCCATGATCCAAGACTAGGCATTGTCATCCCCATCGTACAGATGGCAAAATGGGGGCACAGGGTGATTAAACAATTTGCCAGAGCTCATCAGCAAGTAAGAGGAAAGCAGGGATCTGGATGCAGGCGGTTTAGCTTCAGAGGCAGCGTCTCAAGATTGTTCTGCCTCTCAGCTTCCTGCCTGTCATCCAAAGATCATACCAGGTCAAATTTCCAGACCAGGTCAAATTCCCACACTCTCACTAGCATTAAAAAAGAAACAGAACAGCCTGGGAAGAAACATTTGGGACAAAATGATACAAATTTGGTAACAACCTACCAGTTGTTTTTGTACAACTCCTCAGCACCAATGAATAAATACAATGAAGTAAGATTCTGGTTTAACTATTTTTCCACTGGGAGAGGAGAGCAAGGCTAACAGACAAATCGCCAAACACAACAGAAAATATCATACGGATACTGAGACCCAGGGGTTTGCCAGGTTCCGTGGGCCACATGAGGGAGGGTATGTTGTCTGTCCCTCTCAGAGAGGACTGAATTGCAAAAGCAGAGGTTGTCTCTAGTTCCTGGAACAATGTACTTTGTTACATCCTGTAGGGACCAAAACTTCCAAGGTTTTAATGAAGGACAAGAGCTGATCGCATATTTTGAGAGGAAAAACGCTGAACAGTTAAAAGCAAAAATTAAAATATTTCAATTTTAAGAATATGAAAAAATGAAAACTGTCCAGATTTGTCTCTTCATCTAGCCCTTGACTTAAATATAAATTCTCTTAACTCTCAAACAAGTTGGGAACTATGAAACACTGTTTTTATCTGGAACATTCTGTGCAGCATTATTTGTATAATCCACTATAGTTCCTAGATAGCATTCAAAAGTGATAAATTCTAGAGAAGTGAGACCGCTGGCCTGGCCCCAGACACCTAAAAAATACAAAATAAACATGATCTCCACTTACCTTTAATCATATTTGCAATAGGAATCCATTTCTCTTTTAATGGATCATAGAACTCAGCCTCTTCTGCTGGAGCCCCTTTTCTGTAACCACCTAAAGTATAGACACAGCCACCCAAGGTGACTGCACAGTGGTAATACCTGGCATTGAGCATTGGTAAACCTTCTGTCCATTCGTCACTTTCACTGTTATATATCCACACTGTGTCAAGAGCTTCTATGTTATCCGTCCTGTAGCCCCCAGTTACATAAATGTTGGGTCCTAAACATGTAACCCCGTAGCTCTCCCTGGTATAATCTGGTATTTCTGCTCCCTGAATCCAAACATTTGTCAAAGGATCCCATATGTGAACCTCTGATAAAGGATGCCAGTAATAGCCTCCAATTATATACATTGTGGCTGTGGACCTCTGGGAAATCTCTTTATGCATGGGATTCAAGGCATTGTATATTAGAGATCGGATCTTATTTTCAGTTAGCAGGCAGCTTCTTTGAAGGCCTAAGGCTGTTTTTAAGTACACCGGATCTATATCAATGTTGATATAGCTTAGTAGATTATATAGGCATTCAATTCGATTTTCTACATCATGAGCAGTCCACTTAATAACTGGCTCTATGATAGCTTCTTCTTTCCAAACACTGAGATTCTTTCTGGACAAGATAAAGAGAAACTTTTCAAGGCTGATTTCCAGAAATTCTTCTTGTTGCCACACTTCCTTAAACTTTGAACATAGAATTCTTCGAGATTCCTTCTCTAGTTCTGGACACACATGAAATTCTGCAAAGGAGTGCATTCCAATACAATTATCAATATCCAAGTGCCTTACCAAAAACCGCTCACAAGCCTTCTTTACTGAAAGGAACTGTAGCAGATCTGCTGCCTCAAGCAGGCTCTGAACATTTCTTTTAGTTATTTCAATTTGGGAAGTGTACGCATAATTTACAAGGCCTTCCAGAACATCATGGTGGATGCCAGAGAGTTTTATTTTATTTTTAAATTTTTCCTTCATGTCAGCTGTGAACATTGCCTTAAAATAATTGCTGCAAGCAGCTAAAACAGCTCGGTGACAATGGAAGATTATGCCTGAAGGGCACTGAAGCGTAATATCAGTAAATAATCCATCCAAGTAAAATGTTCTGAATGCATCCAGAAAATCCACTGGATGTGTTGAATCCTTGAAAAGATAAATATAATCTTCTTGTCCTTTTAGAGCCATGGCTGCAATAAATATGAAATAAGAAACGTGTTTTCAATTTTGCCCATTATCTTAAATAATCAACGCTAAATAACTGACTAGCATCGGATATACTCCAAAACTGGACTAAGTTCAGCATTCTAAATGATAAATGCAAAATGTGGATGGACAGTTTGATCATTTATACGGCTGTCAATTTAAACTCAGGGTAGCTCAGAGCTCAAAATGAGGCCCCCCGGATTTTTCAGTAGTCCTTTTGAGACTACTGATTTGCTATTCCATTCACCGCAGTCTACCCTGGCCTGGTGGTCGGAGATGAGATCCCACACTCGGCAAGGCAAGTGTCCGAGGGTCACCCCACTCGAGGCCGGACCTCAGCTGTCCTGGCTCGACCCCCATTCAACCTTTTATCCGAGCTCCGTCTCCCTTTCAAATCACATCGAAATGCCAAAAAGGGATGATGGAAATATAAGTGGACAAGAAGAGATCTCAGCAAAGGAAAATCCTTCGCCCTTTCGCTTAAGGAAGGAGAGAAAGGAAGGCTTCCGGTCGCAGCCCCTGCAGCCCGCGCCCCCTCCCCCGCGCCCGCCGCAAGGGTTTCCGCGCGTCCCGCGCCTGGGCCCCGGCCCACGTTCCCGCCAGGAGACCGCCCCGCCCCGGGGCCAGGCGCGGGGCCGGACTCGAGGGCGCCGCGTGCCGCCGGCGGGCCCGGTGCCCGAGTCCCTCTGCCGGGCGCTCAGCGCAGGTGTGGGAAGGACGCCGCAGACAGCCCCCGCGCAACGCGTTCGGCCCGGCCCGGAGCCCGCGCAGCCATTGTCTGCTCTTCTCTCCCGCGCAGCCTCGCTCTCCGCGCCCGGCCCCACTTGCTCCCCGCACGCCAACCTCGGGCGGCAGGTATGCACCGCACCTACCTCCCGCCGGGGCTCGGGACGCGGCGCTGGCCAGCGGGCTAGCAGCGAGCCGGAGCTGGGGCGCCTCTGGCCCCTCTGACCATCTTTGGAAGAGGCGCGCCGAGGCCGCCAGCTAGTGCGGCTCCAGCCCACAAGCACTCCTATTTTGGTGTCCCGGCTGCTCCCCGGCCTCCACCCGAACAGCCCCCCGCACAGTCTGGGCACGAGGCCACTCGCGGGAACTCCCCCGTCGCCGGGCCGCTCGGCGAACGGGGCGGGGCGTGCGGGCGTGCGGGCGTGCGCGCGGCTCGGCCCCTCCCCGGTGGCGCCCCCCACAGCAGGTGGGATGGCTTCGCCGCCGCGCCGCCGCTTTCCCCTTCCTTGGCGCTCTCTCCCCTTCCTTGGCGCTCTCTCTTTTCCGCGCTCTCTCACCCTGGTCGAGAGTCTTAGATAAACTCTGAGTCCTGAATTGTTAACACCATGTATGAGTGTGTCTGTGTATGCGCGCGCGCGTGTGCGTGCGTGTGTGTCTACACTTTCCCCTCCCTCAGTAGCTCTTACCAGCCCAGGGCCCAATTGTGAGGACAGAGAAGGGGGAAAAGAGTGGAGAGAATGCGGCACGACTAAAGGTCAGGGATTGGAGGCGCCTTCGAAACGCCAGAAGTAGCCGCCCTTTCCCACAAACGCCATCCCACCCCCAGCAGAGCACTCAGGAGGGAGCCTTGGGGCTGGTGGGCACGTCAGCGGTTAAGCCGGAGCTTTCAGAAAAACTGAGGGCAGCCGGGGCCAAGGCGAAGTCCGGTCGTGCTAGGATTCACGTTACTGTATTTAGAGCACGGTAGCTGGAAAGAGCAGCCTTTCTGGTGACAGCCAGTCTAGTCACAGATGTCTATGTGGAACACAAAGTTCATTTTTTTGTTTTAACAAAAGCCAGTATCAAATATGTTCATGTATCATTCATTCGCAAGATTTTATTATGTGCTTCGAGTGCCTGATAGGGATAAGCACTAGTGATCGAGTGTTGACAGATGGGCCCTAGCTCACAGAGACCTTCACTACCACCAGAGGACCACGTGTTTCCCAGAGTACGGTCTCAGAGACAGAATATACATGAATGGCCACATAGTATATGACAACAGAACTCTGAACCACAGAAGCCCAAGAAGCCAGACCACAACCTTGGCAGCAGCTGAACCGGAACAGTCAGGAAGTAGTCAAGGATTGCCAATTTCCCTATTTTTCTTTTCTTTCTTTTCTTTTCTTTCTTTCCTTTCTTTTCTTTCTTTCTTTCTGACAGGGTCTTGCTATGTTGCCCAGGCTGGAATGTAGTGGCACGATCACAGTTCACTGCAGTTTCGATCTCCTGGGCTCAAGAGATCCTCCTGCCTCAGCCTCCCAGGTACCTAGGACTACACGTGTGCAATTTTTTATTTTATTTATTATTTTATTTTTATTTTTTTATTTTTTACTTTTTTGAGAGGGAGTCTTATTCTATTGCCAGGCTAGAGTGCAATGGCACAATCTCGACTCACTGCAGCTTCCGGCTCCCAGGTTCAAGCATTTCTCCTGCCTCAGCCTCCTGAGTAGCTGGGACTACAGACACATGCCACCACTCCCAGCTAATTTTTGTATTTTTAGTAAAGACGGGGTTTCACCATATCGGCCAGACTGGTCTCGACCTCTTGACTTCATGATCCACCCGCCTAGGCCTCCCAAAGTGCTGGCATACAGGTGTGAGCCACCGTGTCCAGCCCAGGTGTGCAATATTTTAAATTTTTAAGATTTTTTTCAGAGACATGGTCCCACTATGTTGCCCAGGCTGGTCTAAAACTCCTAGACTCAACCGATACTCCTGCCTGGGCTTTCCAAAGTGCAACTTCCCTGTTTACCCCTACTTCCACCTTAGCACCAACCAAAGAAAGCCAAATATGTTTCACAAGCCAATCACATAAGATACCCACGCTTCTAGCAGCCCACCTGCAGCTTTCCCATGGCAACAACTTCCCATCAGAGCATAGCTGGGGCTTTTCTTCAATTCTATAAAGCTTTCCCACTTCTCTGCCCACCTTTGAGCCTCTGACAAAGTCAAGTGATGGTGACTTGGGACTCTCTTCTACAGCAAGCTCTGAATAAATAGCATCTATTTGTTCTTCTGTGGGTGGCTTTAGTTTAATTCCACAAATAAATTCATCTTAATTGAATTATGTGGGATGCTGGTTATGCGGCCCCCCACAACTACCATACCCCATGAGAAGACTTCCATGGGGTGGAGACCTAGGAATCATTCTAATCAAGGGCAGCAGGCGATTCTTAATGCACAAATAAGAGAATGTGTTGGACCCAAAAGAAAGAAAGATGAAAGTTTCACATCCCAACATCTGGTAAACACTTTAGTAGAAAAGGAAATTGTGTGAGATTTAGTTTCAGGTTTAAGGCTCATCTCTGCCACTTATCTAACATGTAGCCTCTCACAAATTACTGAACTCTGATCCTTAGTCTTTGGATCTGTAAGACACAGACAACATCCATACCTTCTCAACCTAACCTAAGGTTACTGGAAAGACAAATTAATAATGAAGCACTTAGGACTTGGTATATAAATGTTAGCTACTATACTGAAAGAATATTTACACTTAATTCTGCATCACAACCTTAATTTGGAAATTGGCATCTTCTTAACATGTCTTCAGAAATTGTGAAATTTATAGTTAATAGTAATTATAGCTTGTCCTTCATAACTGATAGTGATACTCTTGGCAGTGTTGCCATTCAAGGACACAATTGTGACTGATTAAAGGAGCCTTCTCGCCATTTTTGTCACTGAAGTGTAGAGATGGCTGTTTTTGTAGCTCTAGTTACTGTTTGCCAACTTTAGTGTATAAAAAAAATATAGGCGGCCGGGCGCGGTGGCTCAAGCCTGTAATCCCAGCACTTTGGGAGGCCGAGGAGGGTGGATCACGAGGTCAAGAGATCGAGACCATCCTGGTCCACATGGTGAAACCCCGTCTCTACTAAAAATACAAAACATTAGCTGGGCATGGTGGCGCACGCCTGTAATCCCAGCTACTCAGGAGGCTGAGGCAGGAGAATTGCCTGAACCCAGGAGGCGGAGGTTGCGGTGAGCTGAGGTTGTGCCATTGCACTCCAGCCTGGGTAACAAGAGCAAAACTCCGTCTCAAAAAAAAAAAAAATATATAGGCTCGAGCGGCTGCAGTGGCTCACGCCTGTAATACCGGCACTTTGGGAGGCTGAGGCGAGTGGATCACCTGAGGTTGGGAGTTTGAAACCAGCCTGACTAATATGGAGAAACCCCGTCTCTACTAAAATACAAAATTAGCCGGGTGTGGTAGTGCATGCTTATAATCCCAGCTACTTGGGAGGCTGAGGCAGGAGAATCACTTGAACCTGGGAGGCAGAGGTTTCGGTGAGCCAAGATCACACCATTGCACTCCAGCCTGGGCAACAAGAGCAAAACTCTGTTTAAAAATATATATATACACACACATATATATATGTTGATATATGCATATGTGTATGTATATGTGTATATGTATGTATATATGTGCATATGTATGTGTGTGTGTATATATATATGTGTGTGTATATATATATGTATATATATATATATATATAGGCTCCATCTAACTTAGATTAAGGGCTTCTAGAATCATAACTACATATAATAATAAATGATTCATGAGTAATAGAATTTACTATATTGTCATTTGTGCAGTTATTTCAGATTGCTGCATGAACCAATTAAAACTCTTGCTTTCATTGCCTGATGTTCCTTGGTTGTGAATTATTGCTTAAATGTGTGTATCAGTGTATATTACATATTAGACCATTCTACTTCACTTTGCCAAGAGAGAGCAGATCCTGAAGGGTATTGCCTGGAATAGTTCCTCTTTACCCTATGCTATCAAAGAGACCACTGCGAATGCTGATAGATTTGATCATTCAGAAACATATAATTAGCATTCATAAGTCAAATAAATTAATGATACTGTTCAAGAAAACAGATGTGCCTCTCATATACTCATATAAACATAGAATTAGAAAAGAAAAATAAGAAAAAAAAAGAAAACAGATGTGCCATCTGTGGTTCCAAGTCTTAAAGAAATAAAGTGCCATCATGGAAATGAGACATAAATGATTTGGCAGACACTAAGCTTGGCCTGGAGCTAGATGCCTTATTGACATCACACTTCAGCTTTCAAAGGACTCCTCATTCTAAAAATAATGATTTTATTTATAATTTTTTCCTTACTAGTACATCTTTCCGCTAAGTACAGTCATGCCATTAAATGTTTGATATGCTGTGATATGATTATCAATGTGTGTAGATGATGGGTATAGACAGAACATTTAGCATACTTCATTTACATACTGGATTAACAAGTTGCTGCCAAGTTAAAAAAAAAAAAAGGCGGGGGGCGGGCGCGGTGGTAATCCCAGCACTTCGAGAGGATGAAGTGGTGGATCAGGAGGTCAGGAGTTCAAGACCAGTCTGGTCTTTTATTTTTTTTTGAGACAGAGTCTTGCACTGTCACCCGGGCTGGAGTACAATGGCATGATCTCAGCTCATTGCAACCTCCACCTCTTGGTTCACACGATTCTCCCTGCCTCAGCCTCCTGAGTAGCTGGGATTACAGGTGCACACCACCACACCTAGCTAATGTTTTGTATTTTTGGTTGAGATGGGGTTTCACCATATCGGCCAGGCTGGTCTTGAACTCCTAACCTCCGGTGATCTGCCTGCCTCGGCCTCCCAAAGTGCTGGGATTACAGATGTGAGCCACTGCGCCCAGCAGGCTATACTTAGATTTTACTAAATAGATTTAAAAGTATTATTTAACAGCCTATTATAAAATCATTATTTATAACATGTTGGAAATGACAACCTTGGCAGATATTTAAACTTGCAATGAAAAGTTTTCAATATCGATCTAAAAATATGGAAGTGAGTACACAGTTTTTCAAACTTATTAGATTTGAAAGACCACTGACCTGGTCCCCAAACAGGAATTAGGCTATTACTATTTGGGGGAGTATTATTACTATTTAAAAGATAGCAGTTTATTTGGGAGTATGTTTTTGTGCCACAACTAGAACTCAATCCCAGATAAAATTAATACAAGACAGAAGGATAATAAACTAGGGCTTTTTCTATACTATTAGTCTATACTTATTAGATTTTTTCCTATAGTATAGTAGTTATTGATCTCTTGTCGGATGGATAGTTAGCAAATATTCTCTTCCATTTTGCGGTGTGTCTCTTCACTGTTCATTGTTTCCTTTGCTGTGCAGAAGCTTTTAACTTGATGTGATCCATTGTTGCTTTAGTTGTCTGTGCTTATGGGGTTCCGTTAGGTTTTTGCTCAAATGCCACCTTCCCAGCAAGACCTTCTTTTACCAATGTGTTAAAAACAATTTTGCTATTATAATTTTTATTGTCTATTCTCCATCCCTACTTTATTTTAATTCATAGTATTTATTACCATTTATATTATATATTTTGCTTATTGTGTTTCTCCCACTAGAATGTTAGCTCCATGAAAGCAGTAATTTTCTTGTTTTCTTTATTGCTACATATAGTTCATAACATGTAACAGATGCTCAATAAATATTTGTGTGTAAATGAAAACTTGACTGGATTAAGAGTAAGACTCAGAATTTCTTTAAAAATTTGCTCAAGGGAGGGCCGGGTGCAGTGGCTTATGCCTGCAATCCCAGAATTTTGGGAGACTGAGGTGGGCAGATCATGAAGTCAAGAGATGGAGACCATCCTGGCCAACATGGTGAAACTCCATCTCTACTAAAAATACAAAAATTAGGCCAGGCGCGGTGGCTCATGCCTGTAATCCCAACACTTTGGGAGGCCAAGGCAGGTGGATCACCTGAGGTCAGGAGTTCGAGGCCAACATGGTGAACCCCATCTCTACTACAAGTATACAAAAATTAGTTGGGCATGATGCGGGTGCCTGTATTCCCAGCTACTCAGGAGGCTGAGGCAGGAGAATTGCTTGAACCTGAGAGGCAGAGTTTGCAGTGAGCCGAGGTTGCACCACTGCACTCCAGCCTGGGCAAAAGAATGAGACTGTGTCTCAAAAACTAAAACAAAAATTAGCTAAATGTGGTGGCTCACGCCTGTAGTTCTAGCTACTCAGGAGGCTGAGGCAGGAGAATTGCTTGAAACTGGGAGGTGGAGGCTGCAGTGAGCCGAGATCGCCACTGCACTCCAGCCTGGTGACAGAGCGAGACTCTGTCTCAGAAACAAAAAACAAAAAACTTGCTCAAGGGCACATAGCTGTTTAGAAAAATGGAATAGGTGGCTTAATCCACAGATACTGCCCTCCTGCAGCATATGGTCTAAAAGTTTTGTGCTGTTTTTCATTTTTCAAATTCAAAGCATCTGGTTTATCCATCCCTTCATTTTCATTCTCCCTGACATCACTCTTATGCAGGTCTTTATCACTTCTCATCTGGTTTACTGCAAAACGTTTCTGTGTCAGTCTCTCTCCTTCCCCTGCAAGTTGTACACCATCTTTAATCCTCCCCAAACACCATTTTCCTCACATCCCATCTCCCCGCCCCGCCTTTTCTTTTCTTTTCTTTTTTTTTTTTTTTTTTTTTTTTGAGTCAGAGTTTTGCTCTTGTCGCCCAGGCTGGAGTGCAATAGTGTGATCTCGGCTCACTGCAATCTCTGCCTCCCAGATTCAAGCAATTCTCCTGTCTTGGCCTCCCAAAATGCTGGGATTACAGGTGTGTGCCACCACACCTGGCTAATTTTTTTATTTTTAGTAGAGATAGGGTTTCACCATATTGCCCAGGCTGGTCTCAAACACCTGCCCTCAAGTGATCTGCCCACCTCTGCCTCCTAAAGTGCTGGGATTATAGGCATGAGCCACCGTGCACAGCCACATCACTTTCCTTTACTTGCTCCTAAGAGCTGCCAAGAAAAAGTTCAAACTTCTCTAATCAGCTTTCAAACCAGACCATAAATTGGCCAAATCCCACTTACAAAGCTTTATTCCAGTACTCCCCAATTTAAACCCTTCACTTCATCAAGCCAGCCACCTCATCACTACCTAATGAGCAATCTGCTCACTCCCATTTCAGTTTGTATTGTTCACATCATCTGGAAAGTTCCGTTGATTCCTTTTCATCTATCCAAATGCTTCTTATCCTTTAAGGCAGGAGTGTCCAATGCTTTTGCTTCCCTGGGCCACACTGAAAGAAGAACTGTCTTGGGCCACATAGAAAATATACTAACACTAATGATAACTGAAGAGCTAAACAAAAAAGAGAAAAAAAAGCAAAAAAATCCCATAATGTTTTAAGAAAGTTTGCAAATTTGTGTTGAGCCACATTCAAAGCCATCCTGGGCCACATGCAGTCCATGGGCACAGGTTGGATAAGCTTGCTTTGAGGCATGAACCACTGTTTACCTCTTTTATAAGTCTACTCTTATTTCACAATTAACTGATTGATTACAAAACTCAGTGCTCTGTAATCATCTTTTCCCCTCTTAAGTACTTTTGTTAGTGTGCTGATTATTAGATGTTTATGAAGCATATCTTGATATTATGTATTATATATGTTCACATCCCACCTCTTCAATCAAATTGTAAATTCTTTCAAGCACATCATTCTTTGTAAGATATAATCCTACTTTTGTTGTTGTTGTTGTTGTTGTTGTTGTTGTTGTTGTTGTTGAGATGGAGTCTTGCTCTGTCACCAGGCTCGAGTGCAGTGGCATGATCTTGGCTTGCTGCAACCTCCGCCTCCCGGGTTCAAGTGATTCTCTTGCCTCAGCCTTCTGAGTAGCTGGAACTACAAGCAGGTGCCACCATGTCCAGCTAATTTTTGTATTTTTAGTAGAGATGGGAATCTCACCATGTTGGCCATGATGGTCTCGATCTCTTGACCTTGTGATCCGCCCTCCCAAAGTTCTGGGATTACAGGCATGAGCCAGCAAATCCTACACTTCTTATACTTTCACAAGTTATTTTGGTTTTTTTGCACATAGTAGGTACCCAAAAATATTTGTTGAATGAAGTATTTTTAGTACCAAAAATTGTACAATAAGATAGTGTTCTGGATTTAAATGTGAAAAGGGCTAAGTTGTCAAAAAATCCCCCCAAAAATATACTTTCATATTGAACTGAGGATAATAAAATATTGCTTAAACTTGGTTGTGAAAAGAGTTGTGATTTTGGTACATGTCTTAGTCATTTTTGGGCTGCTAGAAGAAAATGCCTGGCCAGGCATGGTGGCTTACACCTATAATCTCAGCACTTTGGGAGGCCAAGGTGGGTGGATCAGCTGAGGTCAGAAGTTCGAGACCAGCCTGGCCAACATGGTTAAACTCCATCTCTACTAAAAATAGAAAAAAAAAAAAAAAAGCCAAGCATTGTGGTGGGCGCCTATAATCCCAGCTACTTGGGAAGCTGAGGCAGGAGAATCACTTGAACCTGGGAGATGGAGGCTGTAGTGAGCCAAGACTGCACCACTGCACCCCAGCCTGGGTGACAGGGCGAGACTTCATCTCAAAAAAAAAAAAAAAAAAAAGAGGAGAGGGGAGGGAAAGGAGGGGAGGACGGAGACTGACTAATCTGGCTAATTTATAAGGAACTGAAAGTGATTTTGTCACAGTTCTGGAGACTGGGAAGTCCAAGGCCATAGTGCTGACAGGTGTGCTTGTCTGGTGAGGGCAGCTTTCTGGTTCTAAGATGGCCCTTACTGCTGCATCCTTCAGAGGAGAAGAATGCTGAGTCCTCTCAAGGTGGAAGGCCATCCTTTACAAGGTGGAAGCTGGCTTAATCTTTTGTGAAACCTCTTTTAAAAGGGCCTTAATCCCAATCAGGAAGTGAAAAGCCTTCACGACCTAATCACCTCCTGAAAGCCCTACCTCTTAATAGTATCATCACATCAACCATTAAGTTTCAACATCTGAATTTTGGAGGGGACACATTCAAACCATAGCAGTATGTAATAATATCCAGAGTACAACTGTAGAGTGGTAGGAAAAATGTGAATGAGGCCGGACGCCATGGCTCACACTTGTAATCCTGGCACTTTGGGAGGCCAAGGTGGGTGTATCACAAGGTCAAGAGTTCCAGACCATCCTGGCCAACAGTGTGAAACCCTGTCTCTACTTAAAAAAAAAAATACAAAAATTAGCTGGGCATGGTGTTGCACACCTGTAGTCCCACCTACTCAAGAGGCTGAGGCAGGAGAATCACTTGAACCCGGGAGGCAGAGGCTGCAGTGAGCTGAGATCGCACCACTATACTCCAGCCTGGTGACAGAGCAAGACTCTTGTCTCAAAAACAAAAATGTGAATGAGCAAGGTTTCCATTTTACACTGATTATAAATGTCCATGCAGCAACCAGTATTTAGTTTAATTGTAAATATTTTTTTGCTATTTGTTTAGCTACATGACTGAAACTGTATTACTTAGATATAAAAGAGAAACTAATTTTTTTGCTAAGTAACATCTGTCATAAACAATTGGGAGTTCTGGAGAATTCTGTTTGGGAAACATCCATGCTAATATTTTGTTTCCATATGAACCATCATCACACAGACCTTATTTTGTACAACACAAACAAGTAGAATAGATTTAGCTTTTAGCTCAGAACATACTGCTCCATATGCCCTAGAGAGCACATCTAAAAATCTATGTGACAAGACTAAATCCCTACAAAAAAATGAAAAAATTAGTCAAGCATGGTGGCACACATCTGTGGTCCTAGCAGCACAGCAGGCTGAGGTGGGAGGATCACTTGAGCCCAGGAGTTTGAGGCTGCAGTGAGCCGAGTTTGCATCACTGCACTCCAGCCTAAGTGACAGACTGAGATCCTGTCTTTAAAAAAAATCTATTTACAACCTAACTACTATACTGCCTACCTAAAAAAGAAATCCAACAGGTTACACAAAATGATATGGGATTAGGTAAAAGGGTTTGGTCAATTCATTATTAACCACATGTCCTCTACAACTGTCCTCATCTGAAGATGTACTTTGGGGTGATTAGGTCAATAATGGACTCTTCCATCTTCTAAAAAAAAGCATTATCCAGTATTAAGTAGTGAGATTGCTATAAATTCCAACACCACTCACATTATTAACAGAGTCACTATACCCCATCTCATACATGCCTGCTGTTGTCCTATCAATCTATCAGCTGTCCCTTGAAGGAGTTTGTAAGACTGTAAAGAGAAATATCTAATTCTTCTTCAGGGCTAGTTTCAATCAGGATCTAAAACATTCAAATGCTGTAAAAGTTAATGGATATCAAATATAAATTTAAAAACAAGGAGAATAGAGATATGATTGTAGCTTGTGTACAAAAGACCTTAAAAGCAGATTTAAGTCCAAGTGTGGTGACTCACACCTGTAATCCCAGCACTTTGGGAGACCAAGGTGGGCAGATCACGAGGTCAGGAGTTTGAGACCAGCCTGGCCAATACGGTGAAACCCCATCTCTACTAAAAATACAAAAACTAGCTGGGCATGGTGGTGCACACTCCTGAGTAATCCCAGCTACTCAGGAGACAGAGACAGGAGAATCACCTGAGAGGTGGAGGTTGCAGTGAGCCGAGATCACACCATTGCGCTGCTCCCTGGGTGACAGAATGAGACTCCATCTCAAATAAATAAATATGTAAATACAGATTTAAGCAAATAGATGTGTGCCACAATAAACATATAATACCTGGGTAGGAAAATAATCAAATATGTATCTAACACAAGAAGTATCTAGCACAAGAAGTAAAAGTAGGCATTACAAAAAAATGCCTAACTTTTGATTGAGTTAGGCATCAAAAGTAATAAACACTCAAATGATGATTGTTGTGCTGTGACAAGGCTACAAACTTGATAAGGAAATTTTTTTATAGGAAAGAGAAGCCACTCTTTAATATATACTGTAGGTATATAATATATAATATAATATATACAGTATTATAATATATACTGTAGTATATTTAGCAGCATCTCTGATCTCTACTCAATAGCAGTGGCATCTGCTACTGAGTAGAGATCAGAGATGCTGCTAAATATCCTATACTGCACAGGAAACTCTTCCCCCATCCTCCTCCACCAAAGAAATAATCGCGCCTCAAATGCCTGTGGTACCAAAGTTGAGAAAGCTGCATTAAGGCACATAGTATACCAGGTCCTACTCTTAGAGTTTATTTTTGTGTCTAGTACTTCCTCTTTGGGGTAGGCACAGGAGCTAGGGTAGGTTATTCTGTGGCAGGTAAGCTCGAAAGTGATCACATTTGGCTGCTTATTTAGACAGGGTGAGATTGGACTCAGTATTAAGGGTTGAACTGACTTTCAGATTATTTCTGTGGCACCCAGACGATCTATGGGCCAGTCAAGATTGCTTTCAGGTTCCTTTTTTTTTTTCTTCAGATGGAGTCTTGCTCTGTCACCCAGACTGAAGTGTAGTGGCGCCATCTCGGTTCACTGCAACCTCTGCCTCCTAGGTTCAAGCAATTCTCTGCCTCAGCCTCCCAAGTAGCTGGGATTACAGGTGCCCACCACCACGCCCAGCTAATTTTTTGTATTTTTGGTAGAGATGGGGTTTTACCATCTTGGCCAGGCTAGTCTTGAACTCCAGCCCTTATTATCTACCCGCCTCAGCCTTCCAAAGTGCTGGGATTACAGGCATGAGCCACCGTGACCAGCCTGCTTTCAGGTTCCTACTGTCTTTAAAGGAAATGGTGCTAGTCTCAGCAAGATGAGTTAATCAAGAGGCATCTAAGTATATGAAGTATTTGTAGTAGCAATGCACAATTTAGATATGTCCTGGGAGCATTCCTGGGAGCATGCCTTGCTGTATGGGAAACACACCTGATAGCAATAACTGAAGCATACCTTGAGAATACCTCTATGGCAGACGCACCTGAATGCAGGTGGGAGTTCCAAGCTATCTGGGAGCGGCCAACCTGGAGAGCCATTCTTTGTCTATGAGAAACATCTGAGTCCCCAGCCCCTCTCATGGAACTCGCCAGTACATTGAGACCCCTTCCCTTGTTTTGGGGTAATAGGAGGTTGTCAGGTGGAGGTTGTTAGGGGCAGGGTGCTAGGTGAAAATGGTATATAAACTGCATGTGTTTTGCAAGCAGTGCGATTATTCTGCCCAGTCTGCCATCACTAGGCCATGCAGATATCCTGTCCAGGCTGCTGTCACTGGACTCTGTCCCCTGTATGTAAGCCTCCAGTGCAACTCCGTGTCTCGTTTGCTGGCTCCGGGTCTCTTCTGTCTCCCAAACACGGCGCCACCCATATTAGGTAAATACGTGTCCAGCACAACACTCACCACAATTCTGTGGATTGCTACTACTTAGGGTTGTGGGAAAGAGGTTATTTAAATAAACTTTTTAACAAAGCACATTTCAACGGAATATACTTTGCTACAGAACGTGTGGTCCAGGGAGTAGCAGCATCAGCATAACCTGTGGATGTGTTAGAAAGGCAGAATCTCAAGTCCCACCCCAGCTTATTGAAAGAGAACTGGCATTTTAACACAGTTCCCAGAGAAATACTGTCCTAATACATTGACTGAAAAAAGGAAGAGAGGAGAAAGATAATGCTTATGAGAGAAAAATGAAAAGGCTAATCAGTGACTTGACTTTTGCGTACAGTACAGTGTCTAGTTCAGGGATGATCTTGAAGGTTAGAGAGGACCTGTGAGGTCAGAGGAGCGTTATGAAAATAAAAACAGATTTCTGAAAGGATCAGATAAAAGAAATTACCTCAAAGACAAGAAAACTAAGCAATATGTAAAGTTCAAGTGTATGATCTAATACACTAAGAAATGGCAAACAAGGCTGTAAAAAATATGGCTGTGCTTTGGTCAAAAACAGGCCAAGGTAGGATGTTTACATCCTGCGTGACTCAGCAAGTTTAGAGTGCAGGCGTATAACTCCACTTGTTATCACAGCCATGTAGTCGTAACATGGGAAGGCCATCATTTGGCTCTATGCCACTATTGTCTGGAAAGCGTATAATTGTCCTGTTGAAACTGTGTAAGTGCGCTGGCACCCAGAGAAAGAGTCAGAGCTGTTTGTTTTTGCAGAAGGCCATGCAGCTGCAGGTGTGGGAGCTGCTGAATAAAGAAAGCCACGTCTCATCTACCTGCTGTGTCTCAAGTGTTCTACCAGCTCCCTGCCCCACATCCACCCACTCCCCTCAGCCCTCAGCCTGGGCTGGAACCTGACCTGAGCATGATACTTGGTGTAGTTGGCAGGATGAGGTGAGTGGATCTTCAACCCCTGAGGCTCCTGGGTCGGCTACGTGGCCATAGCATGGGCTATGGTAACCTGTGGCAGAGATGCTTCTTGGATGGGCCCCAGTGGAAACGTGGGAGGCAGAGGATGGATCTTTCATGAGTGTGGAGAAGGCACTGAAACATCTGGAAGCTCACAGCACCAAGAAGGAACACACCTTCGCCAGCAGTCAGATGGGCATTTCTGACTGCACTACATGAAGTACAGGCTCAGTCCCTGCAGGACACAGCGCAGATAAAGGACTTTCAGGCACAAGCCCAGTGGCTGGGGACCCAAGTGCACAGCTTGGAGCAAAACCTGGGGGTAAAGGACCTCCAGGTGCAAGAAGGGCACTTAAGAGGCCCAGATAAATAGCGTGGAACAGGAGTTAGCAACAGCTGTCAGCGCAACCTTCAGCCCATCTTCCTGGCCGGACATTCCTATTGGGTCTGCTGCTGAGGAGGAGAAGGCTCCTCTGCTTCGGGTTTGCCCTGTGATCCATCAGAAGGTAGACCATGAACAGCCAATGGGACCCCAGGAGCGAGCCCAGGGAACTCCCTTACCATCACACAGTGGTGGAACATACCTCTTATAGTGCTTATACCCCCACTGAGTTACGGGAATTAAGTAAACAGTGCCAACAGTGTCTGAGGGAACTGACAGCACTTCTTGCTCCACCTCCGAGATGGAGAAGCTGGCTTCTATTACAACTCACCCCTCCCTTCATCAACAGCTGCAGCTATGAGGACAGTTAGCACAAGGGCAAGGTGATCACATGGTAATCGAGTGGCTAATGGCAGCCATATGGACTGTTTGGAATGATGCCGGAAAGACACCAGAAACTGTGAGTAAATGGCAATCATACCCTGATTTGGTGAAATACTCTGAGAGCTGGGTATGCAGCAGGGTGTTAGATCTAAACACCCGGGGCCAGATGAGGAATGCTTTACCTCCCACATGAAGGATCTTGTGCTGGGCTCCATGCCCGCAAGTGCTTTTGGCTCTTTAGCTGCTGTTCTCACCCCAAATGTGGAGCGCTGCATACATGAAGTGACTACTGCTATGGCAGCCCTCGGGGAGGCAGAAAATATTGGCAGGACCGGAGAACCCATGCCGTAAAGAAGGGGAAGGTGCCCCCTCTGCAGGTAACCATCGCATGTGATAAAAAGGGGCCCAGTAGGTGACCTGCATGCAGATGTGGATTGATTTACTTGCAGCTGGGGTTGCTCCAGAGAAAACGGACAGGCAACCCAATGGAATATTATTGGCTCTGTAGAGGCAATTGTCCCTGGAGCAGCAATTCCAGAGAATGCCTAATGGAGAGCAAAGAAATGTTCAACCTACTCCCGCCCGGAAGCTGCAACTCAAGGTCTATTTGCAGACAGGCAGAGATATGGAGCCTTTCTTGTATGATTAGGAAACTGGCTGAGTTGCCCGGCTCAGCAGGGGGTACCAGACACCCAGAGGCTATATGTGAAGCTGGCAATCCACTGGTCCCCCACTAATGTACAGTGGGTTGCAGTGGGTTTTTGCACTGGTAGATACTGCTGCAGACTGCAGTCTAGTTTATGAGAACACAGATAAGTTTTCTGGCAGAGCTGCAGTTATTACCAGCTATGAAAGCTGGCAGTGAAAGTGAAACCTGTGTCTCTGCATCTTGGCATCAGCCACTTGGCTCTCTGCCTATACACTGTGTATGTCTCTCTTCTCTCTCATACCTGAATATATTCTGGGAGTGGACATTTTGCATGGTCTAGACTTGCACACCATGGCTGGAGAATTCAGACTCTGAGTTGGTATAGCAAAGCTAGTACTGAGTGGACATACTCATCACCAGCCCCAAATTCTGTCACAACCCTGATGGGTTACTTCCACTCATCAATACTGTTTGCCATGGGGTCATACAGAGATAACAGAGATTATTAAGAAGTTACAGGAGGTGCCAATAGTGCGTGGCACCCATAGGCCCCATAGTTCCCTGGTATGGCCAGTCAAAAAGCCTGCTGGAACTTGGAGAATGATAGTGGATTATCAGGAACTTATAAAATAACACCCCCTCTGCATGCAGCTGTACCCTCTATCACGGATTTGATGAACTGCTTGACAACAGAACTGGGACAGTACCACTCTGTGATGAACTTGAATAATGCATTCTTCTCCACTGAGATTGTTCCAGAGAGCCACGAGTAGCTTGTCTTCATGGGAGGGTGAAAATGGACTTTCACCGTGCTGCTGCAGGGCGATATGCATAGCCTCACCATGTGTCATGGTTTTATTGATGATGTTATATTCTTTTTTTTTTTTTTTTTTTTTTGAGATGGAGTTTCGCTCTTGTTTCCCAGGCTGGAGTGCAATGGTGTGATCTCGGCTCACCGCAACCTCTGCCTCCTGGGTTCAGGCAATTCTCCTGCCTCAGCCTCCTGAGTAGCTGGGATTACAGGCACGTGCCACCATGCCCAGCTAATGTTTTGTATTTTTAGTAGAGACGGGGTTTCACCATGTTGACCAGGATGGTCTCGATCTCTTGACCTCGTGATCCACCCGTCTCGGCCTCCCAAAGTGCTGGGATTACAGGCGTGAGCCACCGCGCCCGGCGATGATGTTATATTAACCTCTGATTCTCTTGCAGATTTTGAAGTGGCAACGCCCCTCCTGCTCGGGATTGGATGATGTGGTTGAGACAGCTGTCCCAGCTATCTCAAGTAGGCTATTTAGCGGCACAAGCCCTATGGGTAGTTGACCAGAGGTGCCCATTTAAGCTAGATGTGCATGTGAACACAGATAATTTAAGTTAGGGCCTACAGCAGTTCATGGAGTGCCTGAGTATGCCAGTAGGTTTTTGGCTCCAACTATGGAAGGGAGCTGAGCTCCAGTCTTTATTGATAGAGAAGCAGTGAGGAATAGTGGGATGGGTATGTTGATGGATAACGACCCCCTGGACTGGGAAGCAGTTAGTAACTGCATATGCTGCCCTTCAGACTCATAAGAGCATGGCAGGACAGGCTACAGTCATCGTGCAGATGACTTACCCAATAGCAGGATGGGTGTGTTCAAGGGTAGCAACTCCTCTAGACTGGGACAGCACAGACATCCACTTTAGCCAAGTGGGGCACCTGCTTGGAGCAGTGCAGTACACTGGGTACAAATCCCTTAGCAGCAGAGTTACAAGAGGTCTTAGGGCCTGTAGTCCTAGATAAGGTCATGGGGCCTGAGCCACCCCTGCCCCATTCCTGGTGAGGTATAGTATATATATAGGTCTAGCCAGAGTACTGCTGCTGCCTGGATTGCTGCTGCAGTCCAACCTAGTACTGACACTATATGGTTTGATACCAAGCATGGGCAAAGTATTCAGTAAGTTGAACTCAGGGCAATGTGGATGGTGATCACCAAGGAGGTGACACACATGGTAATCTCCACCAATGCTGGTCAGTTAATCAAGGCTTAACCTTAACCTTGTGGTTAATTACCTGAAAGTTACAGAATTAGCTAGTTTGTCACCAGCCCATGTAGGGCCAGGCCATGTGGCCAGATCTATGAGAGGAAGGATGACCTTCTCCAACCAGGTGTGGGGACAAACAGCAATCTGTTACTGCTTGCCCCAATGTCCCTACAGGTAGGGAAACAAAAAAACCTGGTGTTGGCTGGGCACGGTGGCTCATGCCTTGTAATCCCAGCACCTTGGGAGGCTGAGGCAGGTAGATTACAAGGTGAGGAGCTCGAGACCATCCTGGCCAACATGGTGAAACCCCGTCTCTACTAAAATACAAAAAAGTAGCCAGGCTTGGTAATCCTGTAGTCCAGCTACTCAAGAGGCTGAGGCAGAATTACTTGAAACTGGGAGGCGGAGGTTGCAGTGAGCTGAGATCGTGCCACTGTACTCCAGCCTGGTGACAGATGGCTGGCTATCATAGCCCCCTGGGGGGAGGGTCTGTAGTATGACTTACATGTTATTCCTTGGGTATTTAATGTGTGACCTCCATGATTGACTGTTTGTGGGTGAATGGCCAGGGAAGAAACCCTCCTCTGGTGGGGGGACATATGTACTGTCTGTGTGGCCTATTGTGAGCTCCCCTGTGACTTTGGCATAGGTATAGGACCCAAAAGAACCACAAGGAACTGATAAGGTGTGTTACCATCACCCAGGGCAGAAGCTCTTGGTGGCTGCATTGTTATCTAGAGATAAAAGTTGGGTTGTATTTGGCCTAAGGGACATGATTTACCCTTGTTAGTACCTGTGCTTGCCTTTTCGTTGCAGCCGTAGGTTGGCATGCTCCAACTGCATCTTGGACTGGGCCCACACCTATGCTAAGGTGGCCAATGTCTCCAGCTGTTGGATCTGCACTGTGTTTCTAGCAGCAGCTGTGGATGGCTTGCCCTGGCACACACATCCAGCTTCTGTGAAAAACTGGACACAGCTAGAAACTTGGGGTTCTACAGAAAATTGGTGGGACGCAACACGGTGGGTTTTGGACAAGAGGTGTTGCAAAACCCATGGCAAGCCTGCCCGCTGGCTGACTCATAGTGTCCATGATGGATGAGGCTGGCTAACGGGAGAACACATGGTGCCCCCATTGCAGGCACCACTGTGCACAGAACAGCGATGGGGTAAAGTCACTGTGGGATGGCTGCCTGCTGAGGTTTGTGCAAACATAACATGTGTCACCACGCTAAGGGTGTTGTGGAAGAAGTAGCCTTTTACCAAGGCTGGGCCCCAGTGGGCTTTGTGCCCCCTGGGAGTTTATGGGTCTGTGGGGACACCTGATGGCCATACCTGCCAGCCAATTGGACTGGACGTTGTACCTGAGGGTGGTCTTCTGTGCCTGCCACTGTGCTTCCCACATTGGCTAGTCACCTGAATAACTGGGAGGTGTTGCATTCCTGGTTTTCACCACCCCCTGGCGGCTCCACCCCTTAGCAGTAACTATCCCTTGAGCAGGTGTCGCTACTGTAGAAGTGCAAGTTACAGCCCTTGCAGAGCACACAGCTTGGGCCCTGAATTACACCTGAGTGCTCTCCATTTGCTAACTGATGAGGTTGATCAGATCAGGAAGGTGGTGCTACAAAACCGGATGGCCTTAGACATAGTCACTGCTGCCCAGGGTGGCACCTGTGCCCTTGTAGGGACACAGTCTTGTACATTTATCCCTGACAACCACTAGAACATAACAGCAGCTTTACAAGGGGTCTCATGGGAGATTAAGGCAAATGAACGCCTTATTGATGACCTCCTGCAGAGACAGTGGGTGTCTCTGGGCAGTACCCTAGGTTGGGCTCTAATAATCATAGGCAATATAACAGGAATATTAATGGTAGGTTGTTTATTCTCTGTATTGTTGCTGTGACCTATGAGTTCAGGGTGCTGCCCTATGTGCATGGATCTGCACTAAAAGAACTCCCTCAGTCCCGAGGTGGAAGGTAAGGCCTGTGTGCCAAGCCTGTTTGTCAAACCTATGTCCCCAAAATGTATGTATAAAGCCTTTGTGTGTGTATATCAAGCCTATGTACCTGAAGCTTATGTGTATAACCTGTGTATCTAAGACTTATGTCTCCCTTGGCCTAGGGGGTGGAGTGCAAGGAACACAGCTGTGCTTTGGTCAAGGATAGGCTCAGGTAGGATGTTCACATCATGTGTGACTCAGCAAGTTTAGAGCATAGGCATATAACTCCACTTGCTATCACAGCTATGTAGTCATACATGGGAAAGCTGTTTGCCACTATTGTCTGTAAAATGCATGATTGCCTTGTTGACATTGTGCAGGCATGCTGGGAGAGTCAAAGCTTTCTGTATTTGCAGATGGACATAGGGGAGCCTGGACACAGTTTGGCTCACTTGTGTCCAGAGAGAGAAAGAGTTAAGCTGCTGACCCTGAAGCCCAGGGAGAACTGACCATGCAGCTGCAGGCATAGGGGCTGCTCAATAAAACCATCTCATCCACCTGCTGTCTTGAGTGTTATTCAGCTCCCTGCCCCACATCCATCCACTCTCTCAGCCCTCAGTTGGGGCTGGAACCTGACCCTGTCATGACAAAGGCTGACCCTCAAATGGTTTTAAATTACAGTAAAACAAAAACCTCCTTCTAAAGGCCTTAAAAATTGGATGGATAGTGACTTAGTTTCATTCAAAGATACATTTTTAAAAGACCTTTATAGCCATAGCCAGACCTAAAGACCACTCAAATCCATAATGATATTGGAATTACAGACTTTTAGAACTGGAAGGTATTTAGGGGTATAAAAATCCATTAATCTAAAGGCCGGGCGCGGTGGCTCACGCATGTAATCTCAGCACTTTGGGAGGCCGAGGCGGGTGGATCACGAGGTCAAGAGATCGAGACCATCCTGGTCAACATAGTGAAACCCTGTCTCTACTAAAAATACAAAAAAATTAGCTGGGCATGGTGGCACATGCCTGTGATCCCAGCTACTCAGGAGGCTGAGGCAGGAGAATTGCCTGAACCCAGGAGGCGGAGGTTGCGGTGAGCCGAGATGGCGCCATTGCACTCCAGCCTGGGTAACAAGAGTGAAACTCCGTCTCAAAAAAAAAAAAAAAAAAAAAAAATCCATTAATCTAGTCATTTTACAGAAAATAAAATGAATTTCAGAGAAGTGAAATTATTTATCAAAGTCACACAGCTAATTAGCTGCTAGAGCTAGCACTGGAATTTAGTTCTGACTCCAGAGCACCTACTTTTGAAGTATCCTTTTATTACTTAGTTCTGTGACCTCGCTGAGATTTTCTGATATAAAAAATTGGAAATATGTGCATATTTAAATTTCATTCTTAAATATTTATTAATACAGAGAAATATTACTGCTATAATTTTAAGTGACAAAATCGCGTAACAATAAGAATAATCCACCTGTGTCAGAAAAAGAGCACACATATACGAACACACATCCATATACACATACATGCTTGGAGAAAATTCTGAAAGGATTTGGTAGTCGTAGATGGTGGCATTATGGGCAATTAATTTGTAAATGTCACCCAGTGAAAAAGCAATGGGGCCTTTGGAAAGTAAGTAACTCTTAGTTAAACTTTTATCTGGAAGGTGCTAGAGAAGGTCTGGGCACAGAGCTGGTTGACTCCATGGTTTTGTGACCTGTCTCATCATACAGGACCCCATGTCCAGAAGTCCCCCACTATTGGTTTAATGCTCTGCTGCCCGTATCTTGAAATTCTTAATAATGTTTTGAACAAGGGATGCTGCATTTTCACTGTGTTCTCGGCCTCATGATTATGTAATCAGTCTTGTCTGGCAGCTCATCTCTGGCCCATTCACTGGTAGAAGATTGTGGGGTGGTTATTTCTTTTCTTTTCTTTTTTTTTTTTTGAGACGGAGTTTCGCTCGTTACCCAGGCTGGAGTGCAATGGCGCGATCTCGGCTCACCGCAACCTCCGCCTCCTGGGCTCAGGCAATTCTCCTGCCTCAGCCTCCTAAGTAGCTGGGATTACAGGCACACGCCACCATGCCCAGCTAATTTTTTGTATTTTTAGTAGAGACGGGGTTTCATCATGTTGACCAGGTTGGTCTCGATCTCTCGACCTTGTGATCCACCCGCCTTGGCCTCCCAGAGTGCTGGGATTATAGGCTTGAGCCACCGCGCCCGGCTGGTTATTTCTTTAAATTTGTTTTTATTTTTAAAAAATCATACTCATTAAAATTAGAAATAGATTTGCAGAAAAATTAGATCACCCTTAGAACTCTCAAGGGGAGAGACATTTTATTTTATTTGAGATGGAGTTTTGCTCTTGTTGCTCAGGCTGGAGGGCAATGGTGTAATCTCAGCTCACCACAACCTCTGCCTCCTGGGGATATTCCCTGGAGGCCTGGGGCCTCAGCCTCCTGAGTAGCTGGGATTACAGGCATATGCCACCACACCCGGCTAATTTTGTATTTTCAGTAGAGACGGGGTTTCTCCATGTTGGTCAGGCTGGCTTCAAACTCCCAACCTCTGGTGATCCTCCTGCCTCAGCCTCCCAAAGTGCTTGGATTCCAGGCATGAGCCACCGCGCCCGGCCTGGCAGAGACATTTTAACTAGCATCTCTTCACATATCACAGTGATGCTTGGTCTTTAGTCAGAAGAATAAAAAGCAATTCAGTACTTTATAGTATAAATTGCCAAACACATAATTCCAAAAAGTGTGCTTGTGAAATTAGGCTATCTATTCCTTGAGAGATGGAATTAGATGTTAGTTTTCTATTGCCACAAATGTAGCAGTTTAAAACAAGAATTTATTATCTTCCAGTTTCTGCAGGTCATAAGTCTGGCCATAATGTGACTGGGCTCTCTGCTCAAGGTCTCAGGAAGTTACAATCAAGCTGTCAGCTTGGGCCATGTTTCTCATCTGAGGCTTGAGATCCTCTTCCAAGATCAAGCGGTTGTTGGCAGAATTCATTTCCTTGCAGGACTGAGGTCCCAGTTTCCTTGCTGGCTGTCATGCAGGAACTGCTCTCAGCTCCCAGAGGTTGCTCACATTCCTTACTACATACCTGTTTCCATCTTTAAGCCAGCAATGGCATGTGCTTCAACTCTCTGATTTCCTCTTCTGCAACTAGCCAGTAAAACTCTCTGCTTTTAAAAGGCTCATCTGGATTAGGTCAGGTCCACCTGAATAATCTCCCTATTTTTAGGTCAACATGCCATAAAGCATAACCTACTCAAAGTAGTAGATACATCAAATTTACAGTAATAGGGTGTGTATAGCAGGGAGCAAGTGTTAGGGACCATTTTAGAATTCAGCCTACTACAACTGTCCTAGAGAGACTCATGTAACAAACAAGAAGTTCCTATACTCGACTTCTCTATCCAACCCTATCATGACTTTAATAGTCTTTTCAGCCAGGCACAGTGATGCCCACCTGTAATCCCAGCACTTTGGGAGGCTGCGACAGGAAGATAGCTTGAGGTTCGCAGTTTGAGACTAGCCTGGGCAACATAGCAAGATTTTTGTCTCTATTAAATAAACAAATAAATAAATTACCTGAGCATAGTGGTGTGTCGCTGTAGTCCCCCAGCTACTCAGGAGGCTGACTGGAAGATTGCTTAAGTCCAGGAGTTTGAGGTTGCAGTGAGCTGTGATTACATCACTGCACTCCAGCCTGAGCTACAGAGACCCTGTCTCAAAAAGAAAAAAAAAAAAGTCGTTATAATTCACATTTAACTCTAATATCTCTATTTTATAAGCACATGGTTAAGCATAATAAAAACTGGCCATGACAAATACGCTTATCTTTGGGGAAAACAGAGATCTTTTTATTTGCAAAGAAAAAGATTTAAAGAAGAATCTTGCATTCAAAAAGCCTAGTTAGTATATATCAATGTTTGTTTCATTAAATTTGATACAATCTAATGAGATAATAAACCATACAGTCAATTTAAATGTTTATATTTTAAAATGAACGTTAAGAACATATTATCTAGATATGCATAATCAAGCATAAGATTTAGAAAATATTAACACAATATAATGCAAACATTGTCACAAATACGGGAATGTTAGCATCCTCCCTATATGAAGTACTCAGAAAAACAGATAGGCAGAACACAAGACCTTAAAGATAAATGACCAAAGAACATGCCCACACATTTAAAGAAAAGAAGTAGAAATGACTTAGCAAAGTTGGATCTCAATGAACTAATACTCACTTGGTGTATAGGATGTGTGAGATGCTGGCATACAGCAAGTACAGGGCTACTATTCAGCCAAAGGCACTGTCAGGGGTGTTTGTGGCCAGCATCCATTCCTATTGGTTGGTGCTTATTATCTGATAGGTTGGTGTCCTAGGGCCTTGTAGTGGTTCTTAAATGTTTTGGTTATTAGCGAATGTGTGTCAAATGCTTTATTACCTTGTAGTAGGCTAAATAATGACCACAGATAGGTATCATTTCTAATCCCTGGAACTTGTAAATGTTGCCTTGTAAGAAATGTTGCCTAGTCTTGCAGATATGATTAAGGATCTTAAAATTGAGGGGATTACACTAGGTTATCTGGGTGAGTCCGAAATGCCATCCTTGTAAGAAAGGGCCAGAGGAGAACTTGATACAAAGAGGAGAAAAGAATATAATTATGTAGGCAAAGGCCTGTGGGCACGAGAATGTGGAAGAGGCAAGGAATGAATTCCCTCCTAGGGCCTGCGAAAGACCATGGTCCTGTTGACACCTTGAATTCAGCTGAGTGAAACTGCTTTCGACTTTTGGTCTCCAAAACTGTGTTTTAAGCCACCCAGTTTGTAGTAATTTGTTATAGCAGCCACAATAAACTAATACAATGCCTAATTCAGTAAATCTTCACAATAATCTCAGGCGGTAGGGACTTTTATTATCCCCACTTAATATAAAACCGCGGTGCTAAGAAGCTATTAATGTATTCGATTCAGAGCTAGAATTCAAATTCAGGTCTTTCTAATTCAGAGTAGAGGTCTTAATCACTATGTTGCATTAGAAAATAAAAATGGGATTCCAGAATTACTGTTTTTGAGCATTGGTCAACAGGCAGTACACAATTGTGGTCCCTGAGAGAGAAGAAACAAATGAGGAGAGCCTTATAATTGCCTGTACTTTTGCCTGGTGACATGTTCCAGCCCAAGGTGCAAGGAGGGGATCCCCAAACATACCACAGTAGTCTCACTGAGTTGAAGGAATGGAGATCAGTTTGAGGAGGAAGAAATGGCTGAAATTTGCAGGGCAGAGTACCAAAAAGGAAGAAGGTAAATCAAGAAAGAGTTCCAGAAATCTGCAAAGGAGGATGTCCCCTTGAGTCTGTGGTTGAATACTAAGCCATTCTTGTGTAGGATGAAATCCTCTAAGTCTGAGCAGAGAATGACCCTCAGAACTATAAGCTAAACAATTCCCAGAGCTCACACAAAGCTGGAAGACACCTGAGTCCCAATCAGCCCCAGAGAAGCAGTGGTTTAATCAACTAGGGAGCAAAGAAGGAAAGAGAAAAAAACAATACTTTTGTTAAAAAGGCAGAAGAAAAAAAGAATGGCTAGATAGAATGGATATATATGTGACAAAACAAGAAGAGTCAATGTTAATGGGAGAGTCTAGATAGTGGGTTATAGGCATTTGCTATTAAAATTAAAGGGTTAATAAAATAATATTATGAAAATTATGCTCATACTTTTCACTACTTTGATCAAATGAACAAAGTCCTCAAGTGATACTAGTGGTTTTAAAATATCCACACTTTTCTTTGACTTTCATTCACCCAAAGGTGGTGTCTAATTCTCCTCCTTTTCAGTGTGAGTTAGGCTAATGTTCTATTTTAACAAACAGAATATGATGGAAGTAATGGTGTGTCACTTCTGAGACAGGTAACAAAAGGCATTGTAGTTTCTTCTTTGCCCTTTCTCTTGGATCACTCACGTGACAAGAAAACAGCTACATTTTGTTTTTTTAAAGGACACTTGATCATAAATTTCATATTATGAAAATTATGCTCATACATTTCACTACTTTGATCAAATGAACAAAGTCCTCAAGTGATACTAGTGGTGGTTTTTTTGTTTGTTTGTTTTTTGTTTTGAGACAGAGTTTCGCTCTTGTTACCCAGGCTGGAGTGCAATGGCACGATCTCAGCTCACCACAACCTCCGCCTCCTGAGTTCAAGCAATTCTCCTGCCTCAGCCTCCTGAGTAGCTGGGATTACAGGCACGTGCCACCATGCCCAGCTAATGTTTTGTATTTTTCGTAGAGATGGGGTTTCACCATGTTGACCAGGATGGTCTCGATTTCTTGACCTCGTGATCCACCTGCCTCGGCCTCCCAAAGTGCTGGGATTACAGGCTTGAGCCACCGTGCCCGGCCTTGATACTAGTGGTTTTAAAATGTCCACACTTTTCTTTGACTTTCATTCACCCAAAGGTGGTGTCTAATTCTCCTCCTTTTCAGTGTGAGTTAGACTAGTGTTCTATTTTAACAAACAAAATATGACGGAAGTAATGGAGAGGCCCATGTAGTTGGAAAATGAAGTCTTCTGCCAATCAGCAATACATTGAGCCTTTGTCAGTGAGGAACTGAGGCCTCCTGCCAATAGCCAATAAGGAACCGAGGCTTCTTAACAAAAACCATGAGTGGACCACCTTGGAAGCAGACACTCTAGCCCCAGTCTAGCTTTCATATGACTTCAACCTCAGTCAACATCTTGACCCGTTTTTGATTCTGAGCCAGAACTACCCAGCTAAATGCTCCTGAATTCCTGACCCACAAAAACTATGAGAAAATTGTTTATTGTTCCAAGCTGTTAAGTTTTGAAGTAATTTATTAGGTAGCAATAGATAATATTTAATGATAATAGATAAAAACACACTCAAATTACCAAAGCTTACTCAAAAAAAACTATGCAATTGAATAGTCCTGTATCTATAAAAGAAATGGAGTTCATGGTTAAAAGCTTTCAACAGAGAAAACTCCAGGTCTGGATAGTTTCATTATTGCATTCTATCATGCATTTAAGAAAGAAAGAAAAAAATACAAGCTATTAGCTTAATTGTTGCTCCTTTCAAAGTAATATTTTTTTCTTTGGCTGCTTTATGCTTTTTCCATCTTTGGTTATCAGCGGTTTCACAATGGTGTAATTTCATGTGGTTTTCATTTTATTTATCCTGTTTGGGGTTTATAAGAGTTTTTGACTCTGAAGTTTGATGTCTCTCAGTTTCGTTTTTAAAAATTTTTTTTAATACATGTTTTGTATTCATTTTTTATTTTTTTGTTTTAGCCAAGTCCTGCCTTAGGATCTATCTTTCGATTTTGTAAGGTTTTTGATAATTATCTCTTAAACTATTGCTTATGTTTCACTTTCTTTCTCCTCTCCTGGGACATAAATTTCCTCTGTTAGATATCCTTACTAAATCTATGTCTCAACCTTTATATTTTTATTATTTTGTCTCTCTGTATCATTCTGGATTTTTTTCTTCTAACTTGTATTCATTCACCAATTCTTTTTTCAGCTATGCCTGTCCTGTCAAATCTGTCCATCAAACTGCAAATTTCAATCATGCTAATTTTCAGTTCTAGTATTTCCTTTAAAAAAATTTTAATTGCCACAAAAAACTGCACACATTTATGGCATATATGGCGATATTTCAATACATATACTGTATAGTGATTAGATCAGGGAAATTAGCATATTCTTCAACTCAAACATTTATCATTTGTGTTGGGAACATTCAGTATCCTCTATTTGGAAATATATATTATTGTTAACTATAGTTATCCTACAGTGTTAAAGAATGCTAGAACTTACTCCTCCCATCTAGTTTTTTCATTTTGAATGTAATTTTCAATCTTTGCCAAAATTCTTGTAATTTTTTTTTAGAAGTTTGTCTCTTAAAACTCCAGTATCTAGAGGTCCCTACAGATGTTTAAATAGAAGTTTCTGCTGCTGTTCAATCATGCCTCTTTGTGTGGCTACTTTTTATTGTGTGTTCTACAGTGTTCCTGCAAAACTATTCATAGATATATTTTGATGCCTAGTTTGTTAGTTTTCTACTGCTACGTAACATATTACCAAAAATCTATTGTCTTAAGAACAATACACATTTGTTATCTCACAGGTTCTGTGGGTCAACAGTCCAAGCACAGATTAGCTGGCTTCATTTCCTGGTCTCAAAAGGCTGCAATCAAGGTGTTAGCCAGAGCTGAGGTCTCAGCTAAGGCTCCAGGGAAGCAGGATTCACTTCCAAAATAACAAGGTTGTTGGCAATCTTCAGTTCCTAGCACACTACTGGAACAAGGATCTGTTTTCTTGTTGACTACTGGCCAGAGGCCACCCTTAGCTTCTGGACATGAGGCCCTCTCCAAAGGCTGGTTTACAGCATGGCAGTTGCTTCTTCAAAGTCAACAAGGAGTCTCTTAATAAGACGGATATTAGAATTTGGTGTAATCATGTCCATCTCATCATCTTCACGGTAGTCTGTGGATTAGAATCAAGTCATAAGAGTCTCCCTCCACACAAGGAATACCAAGGGACAGGGATCATAGTGGCCACTTTAGTGTCTGCCACACCTAGGATGTTAATTTGTTCCTGAAAAGCAAATGCAGATTTGCTTCTGCCATGCATCTGGGAGCTCTAAAAATCTTAGGTAACCTCAGTCAAATTTCAGAGACTGAGGGTATTTGAAGCTGGGCTGCCATCTCTTTGAAGGCCTGCTTACCTCTGGACCATTGTTACTCCCAATTAGTAGTCATTTGGGATCCTCACTCCAAGTAAGGGAAGGGGTTTGCCAGTGCAGGTCCCTTCTTCCTCGTCCCGTAAGGTTACCAAAATGGCCATTCAACATCTCAGCAATCACTTACCACTCACGGAATTGGCCAACACAGGGGAAAACAGCTCCCAAACAGAAACCAAAGTTTCTCTTTCCTTAGGAACTCTTCATTGTTGCCAGCTCAGGTGTTTTTAATTAATTTATTTTTAGTTTGTCTTTTTATTTTAGAGATGGGGTCTCCCTATGTTTCCGAGACTGTTCTCAAACTCCTGGGATCAAGTGATCCCCTCGCCTTGGCCTCCCAAAGTGCTGGGATTAAAGGTGTCAGCCATCGCACCCAGCCCAGATGTTATAAAAATTTTGTTCAGCTGCCAGCTTTTCTTGGTGTTCTCGGAGAAGATCTAGGACAAATTTCTTGGTCCACAATTATCATAAATGAAAGCCTTTATTTTTATTTATTGTAGAGATGGGATCTCCCTAAACTGCCCAGGCTAGTCTTCAACTCCTGGCCTCAAGCGATCCTCCTGCGTTGGCTTCCCAAACTACTGGATTACAGGTGTGAGCCATTGTGCTCAGCCTATTTTTTTTATGTCCAGCCTTTGGAGAGGGCCACATGGCAAGAAATTAACAATGGTTTCTAGCCAGCAGTCAGCAAGAAAACAGATCCTTGTTCTAGTAGTGTGCTAGGAAATGAATACTGCCAACAACATTGTTATTTTGGAAGTGAACCCTGCTTTAGTGGAGCCTCAGCCGAGATCTCAGCTCTGAACACATCTGAAACACAAATGTGTTTCAACATAATCTAATCTAAAGCAAAATAAAGAAAAAAGATTAGAGAGCACTAATTATATCAAATATTTCTATTTCTGGAGCTTCCCATAATTTGGAAAATACAGTATTATTAAATACTGCCTTTTTTTTTTTTTTTTTTTTTTTTTTGAGACGGAGTCTCCCTCTATAGCCAGCCCAGGCTGGAGTGCAGTGGCACGATCTTGGTTCATTGCAACCTCAGCCTCCTGGGTACCGGTTCAAGCAATGCTCCTGCCTCAGCCTCTGGAGTAGCTGGGATTACAGGAATGCGCCACCATGCCCAGCTACTTTTTGTATTTTTAGTAGACATGGGGTTTCACCATGTTGGGTAGGCTGGTCTTCAACTCCTGACCTTGTGATCTGCCTGCCTCGACCTCCCAAAGTGCCGGGATTACAGGCGTGAGCCACCATGCCTGGCCAAATACTACATTTTTATGGCTAAAACGTGAATCTAGAAATTAGCATGGATTTAGGAAATGTTTTAGATCAGTTATTTTACTGATATCCCTATATGAAAGTCTTAAATATTGAGTATTCCTACAAATTATACACAGTATTGAATTACTCAAGACTGCACTGCCAAATAAAAACAACACAGATTAAACTAGCAAACTGTAGTTGTCTATGGTGCTATGATATAAAGTTAGAATATCTGAAGGACATTAACATGTACTTCATTTCAAAAGGAAAGCCTGAAATTGATGAAAACTTCAATACATACTCCATCCCTATCTTTAAAATACATTGATTTCAGAGGATATCATGTAAATTTGGCAGCCTTTTACTCTTATGTAAATGAAGCATCAGGCTTTATTTTTAAAAGATCTGTAACTACTGGATATACTTTTAAAATAAATAGGCTCACGCCTGTAATCCCAGCACTTTGGGAGGCCGAGGCAGGAGGTTCACCTGAATCCAAGATTTTGAGATCAATCTGTGCGAAGTAGTGAGACCTCATATCTACAAAAAAATAACTAAACATTAGCCAGCATGGTGGCACGAGCCCGTAGTCCTATCTCCTCAGGAAGCTGAGGTGCGAGAATCACTAGAGCCTGGGAAGTTGAGGCTGCAGTGGGCAGAGATCAAGTCACTGCAATCCAGGCTAGGTGACAGAGATCTTGTCTCAAAAAAGGAGGAATACCTAAGAGAATAAAATATGCCTACTTGTTTCAGGAATAAACTAAAAAAATATAACCTATCAACTACCTTTAGTGGAGACCACTAGCTATAGCTACCTCAATTCTATACTTTTTTCCCCCAACTTTTCCTGGGCACATAACTACATGGAACAAAAGCTGACTCTGCATAACTTCCTTGCTTTTTACAAGTGGGGCATTATGACTAAGTTTGGCCAATGACATTTAAAGAGAAGTGCTGGGTACAACTTCTGGGAAATTTCTTTAGACAGGGGATGGAACTTTCTCACTGCCCTCCTTCTTGCTGGCCAGAGGGCTTTGTGAGGGCTAGAGCTTCACCAGCAACCTTGGATCACAGGTTGAATGCCAAGTGCTGAGGCTGGTAGAGTAACACAGCAATCTTGAAATACTTACCTCTGGAATTTTCATGTGAGAGGAAAAAAAATGTTCTTTTTTTTTTTTAAGCTTCTAGTATTTAGGATTTTAGTTTTATGCTGCTGAACCTAATCTTAAGTGATGATACACCTTTCAACTGCTGGCATATTATTCCTTTATTAGAAATTGTAAATGAGAAATTATATCAACACCTGAGGACCAAACTACAACAGAATATTCCATAGGCTCAAGATTTTGAGACATTCTGGAAAGAGTTTTCTGCAAGGTATATTCTTTTCGTGGCATGGCAACATCATCGTTCTTTAAAAAAGTGACTGGACAGACGTCATTTCCACCATCACCAATATAAACAATTTGTGTATAATTCACTCCCTGTTGTAGCTGTTTATCTAAAAATTCTATCAAAACTGCCTTTTTGCAAAGATTCTTTGGGCATCGACTGCAAGAATGAGTATGATAATTTTCCACCGTGAGATGACCATTGCTATTAAAAGCTGCTGGATTTGTAAACACTTTATCGAACACGTCATGAAAACTGGCAGCTTCTAAAACCCAATCTATGAAGACGGAATTTGAATCTGAAATAATGATGCAATCAAATTTATCCCTATTCCTTCTTATAAAGTTGAAGAGCTCCACCATCCCTGGAGTGAAAGGCATTGATGTCACTGCTCTTTTCATTTCATGTTCTCTTACGCCTTTATCTCCCAAATACTTAAAGACTCTGCCCATAAATTCTGTCCAAAATCCTTTTTGATAAGAATCACTTAGTTCAGTAGGAAGCTTTTTGTTTGGAGCACATTGTACAATCCAGGTGTCACTATTGTCATCTATGATTGTATTGTCAAAGTCAAAAACCAGCAAAATTTTCATGGTTCCAGAAGATTTGGATTACCCTGAAAAACAAGAAATATTATTCCCTAAACATGCTCTGTTTATGTCTCTAGCTAAAATATTTATTTAATAAACATAACTAAATGTTAATCTGCTAAAACAAGTAATATAAACAAAGTGATTAAGTATTAAGACCACTACCTAACTAATTATCCCTAAGAAGCATAATTCATATTTGAGTACAAAATATATAAAAAGGACAGTCATAGTATTATCATGTTCCCGGAGGCATGTTTCTAATAGAAGTTATAAGACAGAAAAAAATGCATTCTTACTTTCATTAAATCATCAATTACAATCACACTTATTAAAATATTTACAATAATCCTCATATTAAATAACAGGTCATGTATAACAGACTATGTACTAAACAAAATTCTTAACAAATTTAACATAACATGAAATCATGTAAGATGTAAAATAACTTTTTTAAAAAAGATATTTACTAACCAAAACAAGCAATGAGGAAAGGATTCCCTATTTAATAAATGGTGCCAGAAGAACTGGCTAGCCATATGCAGAAAATTCAAACTGGACCCCTTCCTTATACCATATACAAAAATGAACTTCAGATGGATTAAACACTTAAGTATAAAACCCAAAACTATAAAAGCCCTAGAAGAAACTAGGCAATACCATTCAGGACACAGGCATGGGCAAAGATTTCATGACAAAGATGCCAAAAGCAAATGCAACGAAAGCAAAAATTGACAAATACTATCTAATTAAACAAAAGAGCTTCTGCACAGCAAAAGAAACTATCAACACAGTAAATAGACAACATAGAGAATGGGAGAAAATTTTTGCAATCTATCCATCTGACAAAGGTCTACTATCCAGCAAATATTATAAAGTTGAAACGTTTCACCATCCCTGGAGTCAAAGGCATTGATGTCATCACTGTTTTCATTTTACCTACTCTTTTGCCTTTATCTCTTAAATAGTTAAAGACTCTGCCCTTAAAATCGGTCCAAAATCCTTTTTGATAAGAATCACATAGTTCTGGTGGGGTACGGTGCCTCACCCCTGTAATCCCAGCACTTTGGAAGGCCAACCCAGGCAGATCACAAGGTCAGAAGTTCAAGACCAGCCTAGCCAACATGGTGAAACCCTGTCTCTACTAAAGATAAAAAAAATTAGCTGGGTGCAGTGGCAGGCACTTGTAATCCCAGCTACTCGGGAGGCTGAGGCAGAAGAATCGCTTGAACTCGGGAGACAGAGGTTGCAGTGAGCCAAGATCAGGCCATTGTACTCCAGCCTGACAGGGCAAGACTCCATCTCAAATTTAAAAAAAAAAAGAATCATGTAGTTTCTTGTTAAGGAACTTAAACAAATTTACAAGAAAAAAAACAGCCCCATTAAGAAGTGGGCAAAGGACACAGACAATTCTGGAAAGAAGACAATATATGCGGCCAATAAATATATGAAAAAAAAAGCTCAACATCACTAGTCATTAGAGAAGTGCAAATTAAAACCACAATGAGATACCATCTCATACCAGTCAGGATGGCTACTATTAAAAAGCTAAAATACAACAGATGCTAGCAATGTTGTGGAGAAAAAGGAATGCTTTTATACTGGTAGTAGGAGTGTAAATTAGTTCAGCCATTGTGGGAGACAGTGTGATGATTTCTCAAAGACCTAGAGGCAGAAACATCACTTGATCCAGCAAGCCCATTACTTGGTATATATCCAAAAGAATATAAATCATTCTATTATAAAGATACATGCATACATATGTTCACTGCAGCACTGTTCACAATAGCAAAGACATAGAATCAACCTAAATGCCCATCAATGATAGACTGGATAAAGAAAATGTGGTACTTATACACCATGCAGCTATATTATGCAGGAATACTATGCAGCTATAAAAAGGAATGAGATGATGTTCTTCACAGGGACAGGGATGGAGCTGGAAGCCATTATCCTCAGCAAACTAATGCAGGAACCAAAAAACTAAGAAACAAAAAACCACTACATGTTCTCACTTATAAGTGGGAGCTGAATCATAAGAACACACGAAAGGGAACAACACACACTGGGGCCTGTTGGAGGCTAGGAAGTGGGAGGAGGCAGAGCATCATTTAGAACAGGTAGTGGATGCTGAGCTTAATACCTAGGTGGATGTGATGATCTGTGCAGCAAACCATCATGGCACATTCTTTCCTATGTAATAAATCTACACATCCTGCACATGTACCCCTGAATTTAAAAGAAGGAAATAAAAAATTTATATAAGGTATTTAGCTTAAAATCAGTTTCTAAATGCCAATATTATAATTAAATGATTGCTAACACTCTATATGATATTCTAAACAAATCACCTGAGAACTGGAGGCCAATTTAATTCTTCCAAAATAGAAGTAATTTGGTTAAGAGTTTTCACATGTTTATTTATAGCTGCTCTAGACAGTTTAGCTCTGGGGTGCCAAATAATTTGAATACACCTGGGTAATCATACTGTTTATGGTGTGACAATTACTTGTGTCTCTGCTTTCATTAGAAGACAATGAAGGTGATTAATTATAAATCTCGCCGGGCGCAGTGGCTCAAGCCTGTAATCCCAGCACTTTGGGAGGCCGAGGCGGGTGGATCACAAGGTCGAGAGATCGAGACCAACCTGGTCAACATGGTGAAACCCCATCTCTACTAAAAATACCAAAAATTAGCTGGGCATGGTGGCGCGTGACTGTAATCCCAGCTACTCAGGAGGCTGAGGCAGGAGAATTGCCTGAACCCAGGAGGCGGAGGTTGCAGTGAGCCGAGATCGCGCCATTGCACTCCAGCCTGGGTAACAAGAGCGAAACTCTGTCTCAAAAAAAAAAAAAAAAATCTCAAAAGAAAAGGAAAGAATAAGCTGGTCAACTGACGGTAAGAATAAAATCATTTATTAAAAAAACTATATAGAATATCCAGAAAATGATACAATTAATGTGTATAAACAGATAATAATAATTTTGAGAGTCACTATATGCCAGGCACTGGCCTAAAAACTTCACAATATCATATCATTTAATTGTCACAAACCTATTAAGTAGTAATAATTATTATCCTCATCTTCATGCTTTCAAGTATCAAATTATAGTGCTAAAAAGTAGAGTATTTAATGACTAGTCATTAGTTTAAAATAAAATACTAAGTAGGTCACTTTGGCAGAAAGGTATTTAATTACATAAAAACATTCGTTAGTTTCAAAGTACACAGTAACCATAACACCACCCCTGTGATCCACTTTATAACCATTTTGAGGTTTTTGCAAGAAATCCTAAAAAGGCATAGAACCCCATCAATAAGAAAAAGACCAATTAAAAATGAAAAACATGGCATTTAACCACACATATTCTCCAGTTTATAACCCAGTAGTGAAGACAGAATAGAGCTCTTGATCACATAATACTAAGTATTCTGTGTCTCTTAATTTAGCATACCTAGAGAATAATTAACCAACAGGGGCATCACCTGTTGTATGAATGTGGCTCGTACATAATATTTTGTTACTCTGGATCAGGTGTCCCCAAACTTTTTACACAGGGGGCCAGTTCACTGTCCCTCAGACCGTTGGAGGGCTGCCACATACTGTGCTCCTCTCACTGACCACCAGTGAAAGAGGTGCCCCTTCCTGAAGTGCAGCGGGAGGCCGGATAAATGGCCTCAGGGGGCCGCATGGGGCCCGAGGGCCGTAGTTTCCGGACGCCTGCTCTGGATCCTTATATAACTAAATGCCTAATCCAGGTGCTTCTGACTGGCTCTCTGAGATTTAAATACAAAATTCACTTTCCCAAAGAAACAGTATAATAAATAATAAGGCATAATTGACAATCACATTAGTACTGTAACGAGGCACATTTTAAATTAAACATGCTTTGTGAGAATTCTGAATCTATGATTAAAACAAATTTCAAATATAACTCACTGCTGTTTAAAAACTGCCTCAAGCCTAAACTTAATTAGCCATAAATTACTGAAATTCCTGAACTATTGGCCTCAAAATAGCATGAGACTGAGGTAACATAGTTCCCCTGCTGATCTGAAAGTGCACTTTAAAAAATTTCACATCTTTTTCTATTAGTCTTTTCTCACCATTCAATATAGACCTTTATAAAAATACTTACCCAAATTAGTATTTCCAAGACAATCTTACTTCAGCATTGGCATTAGGACAAACAGTCACAACGATCTTCAATTTTAAACACCAGCCAGTTGTTTTCAAACATTACTCCCATTCTATATACAGGGAACAGAGTCTTCTGGTTTGCAGCAAAAGAATAGAAACTTCTTAACTCCTAAAATTAATAAAAGTATTTCAAAAGCTTTAACATTTGTGTTTTCTAATTATGTTGTCTTTCCTTATATCAGAAAATCAACTCTTGGCAATACGATAAACAAAGTTTTGATTAAACAAAATAGGAAATGTTATGTCAAAATAAGTTTTTGTCCACTGGATAAAATCAAAGTGTTAAGCTGACTGAGATTTTCAGAGTCCACTTTTTCTTTTTACTTGTTTAATACTAGTGGAATTCCACATTCTGTTGTCAATAGACATTCAGAAATTTAGTGCTGTACTTAATATGTCTCCAAAAATTAAGGATATGCACAAAGGTTTAGTTTTAAAGAATGCAAATCAATTTGGAAACCAATTTGTTAAAATTCCAAAAACTGAATTACTGAAATTAACAGTTAACTGTTCTCTTCAAAAGCACAATCTGTATCTATTTGGCATGTCTGCAATGCTTCCATAGTGTAAAAATATCCTATGTACTTTACACAATAATTAAAATTAGATACCACATAGACATCCAAGAATTGGGAGTAAGAGATGCATGTGATAGCATATAACAGAATATCCAGCCAGTCAAAGCTAAGGTTTTCAGTTCAAATTAAATAAGCAAGTCACAAAATAGTGTGTACAGTATAATCTTGTTTTTGTTTTAGAAAATGTTTACTTGTGCAGTGGGATGGTTATGGTTGGTTCAACCATAGTTCACTATTTCTACATTAATTTTATAATAATAAAAATTTTTTCCTTCTCAGAATAATTTAAATTTTGTTTCAGATCAGAGTGCATGTTACCTTCTTAAATGCACAGCAAAGAAAAAAGAGTGGTGGGTATAGGAGACATAACTCTAGATTGAGTTGGTTGTGACAATCCACAGGTTGGAGATGGAATCTGGAGTCTGAAGTCAATTTATACTTGACCACCATGTCAAATCGGCAAGTAATTGACATCAAATCATGATATTCAATACTTTTTACAACCAATTTTGTTAAAATTCCAGAGAATTTTTGTTGGGAGACAATTCTCCGTGTCTCTGTTGGTTCTGCATGTCTTACAAGCAAGGCACTCACTGAGTGCCCTTTGCCCTAGACTATTGTCTCAAGGATGTTTGTATAGTGGACAGCCTTGAAAAACATACTTTTTTGCAAATGATAAAGATTTGGGTTCCCTATGCTCAGGGCTCCTTTCCTGTAATTCAACACACTCTACATCTAGGTGACTTCTTCCTGTGGGAAGTGGGAGTTGAGGGAACTGAGGTAAAACTGCTGATAGTCTGGCTACCACTGGAAGTAATTCATCCCTGAAATGAACAGGGATGAATGCGTCTTCCATGAAACTGTGTCAGGCTAAGTTAGCTTGCAAACAGAGTAAAATCTCTGATTCTTCCCAGTTCTTGATACTTTTTAAGCTATGCTTCCAAAAACCTACCAGCGCTTGTATGTGCACAAACTAATTTGTCTAGAAATATTTTAATCCTTCCATACTTACCAGCATTATTATGTGGAACATCTGATTGAAAACCTGAAGAAAAATAGCACGACTATGTGTTAGAATTTTCGTTATTAAAATCGTTTTGTTGTTTCATTTTGAGAGACTCCAATCTGGCGCATAATGTGTACACGTCAGAACCAACTTGTTAGTGATTAAGTTATCTGTACATCAATACGTTAGAAAAGGATCTTTTCAAACCAAGCGAGCAATTACTCCTAACAGATTGCCGTGGTCACGTATTTACCAAGAAATTTTTTTTTTTTTTTTTTTTTTTTTTGAGACGGAGTTTCGCTCTTGTTACCCAGGCTGGAGTGCAATGGCGTGATCTCAGCTCACCGCAACCTCCGCCTCCTGGGTTCAGGCAATTCTCCTGCCTCAGCCTCCTGAGTAGCTGGGATTACAGGCACGCGCCACCATGCCCAGCTAATTTTTTGTATTTTTAGTAGAGACGGGGTTTCACCATGTTGACCAGGATGGTCTCGATGTCTCGACCTCGTGATCCACCCGCCTCGGCCTCCCAAAGTGCTGGGATTACAGGCTTGAGCCACTGCGCCCGGCCTCCAAGAAATTTAACTATCTGAAAGGTCCTAACATGAATGTTCTAAACATATCATTAAGTTTTAACATTCCTATTTAAAAAAAACAGCCCCATCTAGTCCTGACCGTGCCTCAGAAGCCAAAGGATTTTAAAACAGCGTTTACGTCAACGAATCCGCGGGTTTTTATAAATAAGGGAGGGCTTTGCTCCTCACATTCCACCCGCGAGATGTGCAGACGCACACACCACGCCTAGGCCTCGCGGGCTCACACACCTGCCGGCTCCACCCCGAGGGTAGGCATGAGACCCAGTCGGGGGTCGTCCCTCATGGGGCGCGCACCGGGTGGGTATGGGAGTAGCAGGCAGGGCGGGGGCCCGGGGACTTCTCACTGACCCAGGCCCGCCGTCGGCAGCCGCCCCGGCGCCTGTGACGCTCCTGCGAGTTCAGTCCTTTGGCCTGGCCCCACGCCCGCCCGCTAGGCCGCCCCACTCACAAGCCCGGCTCCTAGGCGCAGGCGCCTCTCTTCTCTAGCCGGACTGCCAACGACAGCGCCTTCCTTGTTCCTCCGGGAAGGCTGGCGTCACTTCCGGCGGCGTTGCCGAGCAACCGCGCGGTTCGAGAAACACTCCGCTGGCTGGGGTCTGCGGCGTATGGCGACGCCGGAGTCACTTTTCCAGATTTGGGAGCACCATGGGTACCTCGTCCGAGATACTGGTACGGTTTGGACGGCGCTGTGGACAATCGAAGGAAAGCATAGGTGAGCTAAACTGACCCATTCATGGACAGGGATTGTTTCTGGACCCCCGGCATGGAGAGGTGAGAATGCTGAATGAGGACTTCTGTTGCCTGTTGAAATGAACTTAAGCAAGTCGAAAGCATCTTCAATAAGCATCTTTGGGCTTTGTGGAAGTTAGGCCGTCTTGCCCTTAGGTGAATGGGTGAAGGAGGGAAACAGGGAGTGGACGTGGGAGAATGTTTACAAAAATAGGGGTGGAGAAAAAGAGGAAATCAGAGACATCCCACCACCACCATCCCCCGCCAGCTGCCGCACCCCACACCGCCCACCCTCCCTCCGCCCCAGGCTGACCTGAAACCCTCGCAGTTGCAGCTCTGAGAGTCTGGGCTTTGTTAAATTTACCGCACACTTAAAGTTTGTTATTCACTGATTCTGTTGAAATAGCTCTTGGAAATATAAGCGACCTCTTTAGAGTCTTGGCTCTGCTGCAAACCTGCTGATTGGTCTTTACTAAAAGTCTCTGAAGGAAATATCTCCATTTCCTCCTCTCTGAAATAAAGATCTCTAAGTTAAATGCTTTCATAGAGTTAAAAAAAAAAAAGTCAGACGACATAAAGTACTGTAATTCAGATGACCTATTATAACAATTCGATTTTGGAATAGAAATGGACTTCTAACGAACCCTTATCAATTCTAGCTACGACAGTTTCTTAAGTCTGTAAATTAGCAATTAATGTCATGGTGACAACTAGACCTTTGGCAATTTGAAGTATCTTCCTGTCATTGCCCAAGCTTCTGAAGCAATAGTGCCGCCTACACCAGATGCAGGGTGAGAGCCAGCCATTCTTCACTACTGGCTATTTATGCAGTGGAGGTTTTATGAGGTTAGCAGTCGACTTTTGTCATGTAAAAGGAGAGAGACACTACTAATATGGCAAGTATTGAAAAAGCACAACTAGCGGGGCGCGGTGGCTCAAGCCTGTAATCCCAGCACTTTGGGAGGCCGAGGCGGGTGGATCACGAGGTCGAGAGTTCGAGACCATCCTGGTCGACATGGTGAAACCCCGTCTCTACTAAAAATACAAAAAAATCAGCTGGGCATGGTGGCGTGTGCCTGTAATCCCAGCTACTCAGGACGCTGAGGCAGGGGAATTGCCTGAACCCAGGAGGAGGAGGTTGCGGTGAGCCGAGATCGCGCCATTGCACTCCAGCCTGGGTAACAAGAGCGAAACTCCGTCTCAAAAAAAAAAAAAAAAAAAAAAAAGAGGCCGGGCGTGGTGGCTCAAGCCTGTAATCCCAGCACTTTGGGAGGCCGAGGCGGGTGGATCACGAGGTCAAGAGATCAAGACCATCCTGGTCAACATGGTGAAACCCCGTCTCTACTAAAAATACAAAAAAAAATTAGCTGGGCATGGTGGTGCGTGCCTGTAATCCCAGCTACTCAGGAGGCTGAGGCAGGAGAATTGCCTGAACCCAGGAGGTGGAGGTTGCGGTGAGCCGAGATCGCGCCATTGCACTCCAGCCTGGGTAACAAGAGCGAAACTCCGTCTCAAAAAAAAAAGAAAAGAAAAAAGAAAAAGAAAAAGCACAATTACTCCCACATATTCACTTTCCTGCATATGCGTTTCTGCATTACCTGATTTAGATTTACCTAATAGTTGTTAAATAATGTTGTGGCAACTGGTTCAAAAGCTTCCATCTGAGTCTCATTGCTAAATTTTAATCTCCACTTGGAGGGGAAGGTTTAGTAGGAGAGAGGTTCAGAGATGGGTGCAGCTATTTTTAAAACAAATAATTTATAAAGATTTAGTGGGGTGACATCAGCCAGAATGGTGAAATAGGATCTATGCCTGCAATCCTCTCCTCCATAAAGTCAACAAGAACAGTGGCAAAAATCATCAATATCAGCTTTTTCAGAACTCTGGAAATTAACCAAAGGTTTGCAACAGTCTGGGGAGTGTTTACTAAAGGAAAATAGCTAAATTTTTGTAATAACAGCAAGGTTTTTGGCATTTTAACTTGCCATAGTCCTATACTTTTCTCCCAGCCCCGTGGCAGCCTAGATAACCACAGCAATCACAGTGAAAAATAGTGACTTAGCAACTTGTAGAGGGTACAAAACAGAATTGGACCCACTCCAATGCCAGATAACTGTTATTATTTGACATGACTGATAGTTCCTTGGAAAATCTCACTCATGAGGCTTATTATTTGGTCTGACTTCAAGCTTACCAAGTATGTTTGTCGAGTGATCAGTGGCAATTTAAAATATCACAGCTACCTGAAACAGTGCTGTAGTTTGAATGTGTCCTCTAAAAAGCATGTGTGGGAACTTAATCCCCAATATAATAATGTTGGAAGGAAGGGACTAATGAGAGGTGATCAGGCCGTGAGGGCAGAGTAAAGGGATTAATGACATTATCTTGGGAGTGGGTTCATTATAAATGTGGGAAGGTTGGCCTCCCCCATCCCACCCCCCCACCCATCACCCTCTCTTTGCCCTTTTGCCATGTAATGCCTTCCATCATGTGATGCAGCAAGAAGGCCCCTGCCAGATGCTGGCCCCTTGATACTGGCTCTCTCAGCTTCCAGAACCATGAGCCAATAAATTTCTATTCTTTATAAATTACCCAGTCCCAGGTATCCTAACAGCATGAAATAGGCTGGCAGTGATACAGTTGGGGGCAAACAAGCTGACCAAAAAACTGAAAAGAATCCGTTGGGAAGTGATATGTCCACAGGGGCTTTGAAAAGCTTCTAGATTTGGGGATCTAGAAAGCCAAATGCCTGCATAGAGCTATGCACATGTCTAGGAAAGACCTGGACGACAGAGACAGACTCGTGTCAACAACAGCAACAACAATTAAAAGGAATTAAGTATTGATACATTCTACAATGTGTGTGAACCTTGAAAACATTCTTTGAGTGAAGGAAGCCAGATATAAAAGGTATGATTCCATGCATATGAAATGTCTTGAATAGGCAAATCCATAGAGCCAGAAAGTAGATTAATGGTTACCAGGAGCTGTGAGGAGGAGAGGGCTGCTAATGCATACAGAGCTTCCTTCTGGGGTGATGAAAATGTTCTGAATTAGATAGTGGTGATAGTTGCCCAGCTTTGTGAATAGAGTAAAAACTGTTGAGTGAATAAAAATTCACCCTTTACGGTGGTGAATTTTTTATATGTGTTATAACTCAAGAAAAAGATGATCCAATCCATGGAAAATGTGTCAATATGGCAGGTACATGGACTGATTTTAGATACTTTAGGTAACTTGCCACTGCTTTTGTCTCCTCTCTGCTGCTTGTGAGTCTGCCTATTTGTATTCTTTCTCTGTCCATCTGTCTCTGTCTTTCATGTCCCTTCATTCAACTGTGGCCTGCCTTCTTGAACTTCTCTAACAGCCTCTACTAACATTGTATGAGAACCACTGTGAGGTAGGAATCTTGGAAGTAAGGTTGCCCTAGAAGAACTAAATTTTACATCAACCAGTGGATTAAAGTGGGGATATATGAAATCATCTATAACTCTAATCTTAACCAAGGCTTTCCTGATCTTCAAAGTATGGGGGAACTTGCCCCAACTTCAGTGGCCTGAGACAGTAAAAAGCCTTTCCCAAGCTTCCTGTTGTCTTCATTTTTTTCTTTGTGGTTACCCACCTCTATTCCTGCGTTTATGGTTGTTCTCTTTGTTCATTCTTGTATCAGAGTCCATGAAAAGATCTACTTGAATAAAACATCCTGTGAACACAGTTACTCTAGATTTGAGATGTCAAAGAGGAGACATCATGCTGTGCACTGCATAGCTTGCTAAAATCCTGCTCTCCTGACACTGCTGCCAAGGCCCACTTACCACTGTATGCTTTGTGGGGAGCATCTGCCAGAATGAGCCATTGGCTCTACTGAGCCTCTTTAGAATTTTGGTGAATTAAATTTTCTGCATTTTATTTCACATATTAAAGAATGAGAATGAGGCCGGGCGCGGTGGCTCAAGCCTGTAATCCCAGCACTTTGGGAGGCCGAGGCGGGTGGATCACGAGGTCAAGAGATCGAGACCATCCTGGTCAACATGGTGAAACCCCGTCTCGACTAAAAATACAAAAAATTAGCTGGGCGTGGTGGCGCGTGCCTGTAATCCCAGCTACTCAGGAGGCTGAGGCAGGAGAATTGCCTGAACCCAGGAGGCGGAGGTTGCGGTGAGCCGAGATCGCGCCATTGCACTCCAGCCTGGGTAACAAGAGCGAAACTCCGTCTCGAAAAAAAAAAAAAAAGAATGAGAATGACTCTTAGGTCAGACAAAAATATTAACATGTTTAGCAATTTGTTAATCAAAAGGCAGATGGTTTAACTTAGAGGCAGTTGTTTGGTTAGCTTCTGATAGCAAGTAACACAAGCCAAGTTGAGCTGGTCTAGGCAAAATAAAGGAAATTTGTTATAAGGATATAAGGATGTATTGGTCATGACTCTTAAGCAGAACAGAGTCCTGAATCAAGTTACACCACAATCCCCAGATAGGGGAGACACAATATTCTCCTTTTTATTGTAACTACTGTGAGTTATATTAGTCATTTGCAACTAAAGAGTCATGATGATACTCTGCAACTCAAGATGATACTCTTTACAACTAAAGGGTCATGATAAAGTCAGCTTTGTTTGGCTTTATTCTGCATGCAGAGATTTGGTATGTGGTAGGTAAGACAGAACCTATGGTTTAAACTCAACACTTCAGCTACCAACTTCTAACTGCTTTTCTTTCAGTGTCTTTCTCTTTCTGGAACCACGTGATTTTCTTACTTCTGCCTTTCTCTCTACTGCTGTTTCATCCTTTTCCTCATACAAATAGTAAAAATAATAATAGCTAATATTTGTTGAGAACATATTATGTGCCAGGTGCTAGTCTAAATTCTTTACATACAGCAGATACTGTTAATGACCCCATTTTACAATTAAGGAAACAAACTCACAAGGATTAAGTAATTTTGTCTACATTCATATAGTTAATATATGGTGTGTTTAGAAAAAGTTCAAGTAGTCTGACTCCAGAATCCACACTCTTACCCACTCTGGTATCCTACCTTTGTTATGTCTGTGGCTACCTATCATTGTTCAAATGACTTTCCTATTTTGGTGAATTTCCTTCCTTTGATGTCCTACCTCCTTAAGATAGAAGGCAGAATTCATGTTTTCAGCTTCCCTTACAGCTAGAGTGCAAGCAGGGGATAAAGACTCAGCCAATCAATTTTACATATGCCAGATTGATATTCTGAAGAGAGCAATATAAGGAAGCAAACAGCATGTTGAATCAATTTGTGTGTGTGTAGAAAATGGCAACAAAAGTGTACCAATTTCAGAGGCAACAGTGGTGAAGATTATTCAAGTATATGGTATCCAGTGGGGCAAGTTGTAAATGGGGCAAGTTGAGATGCCTACACAAAGCCCATTGCCATGGGCCCTCACTGGAACCTCATGATGTGGTTTGTATGATGTTATGGATGACTATAGCTCTCTATGAGATTGAAAATCCATTACTTAATGCCCCTTAATGAATTTCTTTTCTGCCTAAACTAGTTAAAGTTTGGCTGTTAATAATTAAGAACCTTAATTGATTAAATGGGTAGGACCATTTTTCCAAGGAGAGCTGTTAGGAGTTCCACTGTGTCATTTAGGATGCTTTGAATTCATGTAACAGAACACCCAATTCAATCATCTTCAAAAATAAGGACATTTGTTCACTTACATAACAGGCACTCCAGGCTTCAGGTTAAGTTGATTAGCAGAACAATGAGATCATTATTGCCTCAGATTCTTCATTTTTTCTTCACCGTAACAGCTTCTTTGCAATAATAGCTTCATTCAAGGCTGGTTTCTCTTGTGGTTGCAGGATGGCTATTTTTCTTTCTTGCTTCCTTGCTCATACCTAGCTTGAGAGTCATTTGGATGTCTCTCCCAGAAGAACAAGGAAGATATTTTCTATAGGTTGCAAGTAAACATTTTGTCCTGTTTCTTTGCTTTTTAGAGGAATAATGATTGACAATGAAGATCCGAGTGTTCTTTTTTTTTTTTTTTTGAGACGGAGTTTCACTCTTGTTACCCAGGCTGGTGTGCAATGGCATGATCTCGGCTCCCTGCAACCTCCGCCTCCTGGGTTCAGGCAATTCTCCCACCTCAGCCTCCTGAGTAGCTGGGATTACAGGCACGTGCCACCATGCCCAGCTAATTTTTTTTTTTTTTTGTATTTTTAGTAGAGACGGGGTTTCACCATGTTGACCAGGATGGTCTCAATCTCCTGACCTCGTGATCCACCTATCTCGGCCTCCCAAAGTGCTGGGATTACAGGCGTGAGCCACCACGCCCAGCTTTTTTTTTTTTTTTTTTTTTTTTGAGACTGAGTTTCACTCTTGTTACCCAGGCTGGAGTGCAATGGCGCGATCTCGGCTCACCGCAACCTCCGCCTCCTGGGTTCAAGCAATTCTCCTGCCTCAGCCTCCTGAGTAGGTGGGATTACAGGCACGTGTGACCATGCCCAGCTAAGTTTTTGTATTTTTAGTCGAGACGGGGTTTCACCATGTTGACCAGGATGGTCTCGATCTCTCGACCTCGTGATCCACCCGCCTCGGCCTCCCAAAGTGCTGGAATTACAGGCTTGAGCCACCGTGCCCGGCCCCCAGGTGTTCTTAAACCAATTAGGCCCACCCTGGGACTACAGTGAGTTCTCCAAATTGTGTTGCTGCTGCTCAGCAGGAAGAGGTTAGAGTCAGTCATAATGGCTACAACCCCAAAAGATGAACACCCACAGTTATCCATTTATAAACTGCCACTTTGTTAACTTTGAAAAATGCTTTTATAACAAGCTGTTGGAATAGGTATTAACAGAAGAGCTCTATTTTAAACATGAGGTTACTGAGATTCCAAAAAGTTAAATGACTTGCCTAAGTTTACACAGTAACGAAGTGATTAAGCAAGGACTCAAATACATGTCTTCTGATTTCAAGACCTTGTATTTTTTTTCCTGCTTAATCATAGCTGTTCTTAGGATAACAAGAGTAAATTAAGTATTTGAAATAATTTTCAGTTATCATGCCAATATCGGAACTTCTGAGAAAAATATCACTTAAACTGTTCCTGAAAGTCTTTAATAATCTTTTTTTTTTTTTACAATTTATTAGAAATAAGAAACTCTGAAGAAGATCAAGTTCTCTATCCACCTCTTCTACCTAGTAAAGTAGATCTCCAGCAGGTCACCATAATTCCACACGATGAGTGGAAAAAGATTCAAGATAGCCTTGACAGGCTGACAAGAGAAGCGGCATGCCTCCGTGCAGAAAGAAAGGCAAAGAAAGAAATGCATTTGCGATCCCAAGAAGTGGTAAAACATTGGACTAATACATATGCAGTAAGTATTAACCACTCAGGAGTACACATGCACTGAAGATTTACTCTTGTTTCTTAGTAATCTTATGCTTCTTTTATAAAATTTTTTACATGTAAAATTTCATTAAAATGCATTGAAACACATTTTCAACAGTGTTATGTATTTAAAAGTGATATACAATGCATCAGACATATTTGAAATGTATAATCCTATAATTTTGACATATGTATAAACCATCAAAGCTATCATTACTATAGGATAATGAACATGTTCTTCACTCCAAAATTTCTTCATGACCTGTTTTATTCCCTCTCATTCCTCCTTGCTCCTCCTCCAGATCCATAGGTAACCACTGATTTACTTCCTATTACAGATTTTATTTAGTACAATGACTTTGAGATTCATTCATGTTGTGGGTATCAATTATTAATTTTTATTGCTGAATAGTATTCCATTGTATGGATATACCACAGTTTGTTTATTTGGTCACTTACTGATGGTTGACATCAATGAAATGTTAACATTTGAATTGTTTGGGTTTTTTTTGTTTGTTTGTTTGTTTTTTGGCTATTACAAACAAAGCTGCTGTGGACATTCATGTATAAGTCTGTGTATGGACATATGCTTCCATTTTTCTTGGTAGATATCTTATTTTATAATGGCTGTCTTTTATGATAGGTGTATATTTAACTTTGTAAGACACTTCCAAACTGTTTTCCAAAGGAGTTGTAATTTTGCAGTCCCAACAGTAATCTTTGAGAGTTCTATTTCCTCTACAGTCTCAACAAAAGTTGGTATAGTTGGTCTTTTTAATTATAGATACTCTAATAGGTGTAAAATATCTCATTATGGTTTTAATTTGAATTTCTCTAAATAAAAATGATGTTGAAGAGCTCTTAATGAACTTATTTTCTACCAGTTTGTCTTCTTTGGTGATATAACTGTTCAAATATTTTGCCCAGTTTAAAATTAGTTTTATTATTGAGTTTAGATAATTTTTAAACTATATTCCAAATACAAGTCCATTATTAGGTATTTGACTTGAAAATATTTTCTCCCACTGTCTTGACTTTTCATTTCCTTACTGTATCTTTTGAAAAGCAAAAGTGTTTACTTTTAATAAAGTATGGTTTGTCAGTTTTTCTTGTATGTATCATTCTTTTAGTGGCTTATCCAAAAAATCTTTATGTAATCTGATATCACAGAGATTTTCTCCTCTGTTTTCTTTTAGATGTTTAAAAATTTTAGATTTCACCAAATACTGCATGTTCTCACTTGTAAGTGGGAGCTAAATGTTGAGTATACATGGACCCAGAGAAGGGGGCAGTAGACACTGGCACCTGCTTAAGTGTGGAGGAGAGAGGGAGGAAGATGAGGATGAAAAAACTACCTGTTGGGTATTATGCTGATTACCTGGGTGACAGAATTATCTGTACACCAAATCCTCCTGACATGCAATTTACCTATGAAGCAAACCTGCACATATGCCCCTTGAACCTAAAATAAAAGTTGGGAAGAAAAATATTTTTTAAGGTTTCATGTTTAGGCCTATGGACCATTTAAAATATATATTTATATGCAGTGAAGTGTTGATTTTGTGTGTGTGTGTGTGTTTGGTTATGAAGATCCCATTGTTCTTGCATAATTTATTGAAAATACTATTCTTTATCCACTACATTGCCTTTGCACTTTTCTTGAAAATTTAGTTGCATATATATATGCAAGCAGTGTTTCTGTGCTATCTTTTCTGTTTCATTGCTCTGTTTATCTTTACTCCTATAATACAGTCTTGATAACTGTAGATTTAATAACAGGTCTTGAAATCAGTTCTTTTTCAAAGATGTTTTGGCTATTCTAGGTCCTTTGCACATCAATTTTATTTATTTATTTATTTAGAAATGGAGTCACACTCTGTCACCCAGAGTCACTCTGTCACCCACTGTCACTGCTGGAGTGCAGTGTCGTGATCTTGGCTCACAGCAACCTCCTCCTCCCAGGTTCAAGCAGTTCTCCTGTCTCAGCTTCCTGAGTAGCTGGACCACAGGCATGTGCCACCATGCCTGGCTAATTTTTGTATTTTTAGTAGAGACGGGGGTTTCACCATGTTGGCCAGGCTGGTCTGGAACTCCTGACCTCAAGTGATCTGCCAGCCTCGGCCTCCCAAAGTGGGATTACAGGCGTGAGCCACTGCATCCAGCCATTATTAATTTTAGAATTTGCTTGTCAATTACTGCAAAAATGCCGGCTGGACTTTTGATTGGGATTATGTTGAATCTCTAGATCAAATTGGAGATAATTACATTTTGACAATATTGAATCTTCTGAACCATGAACATACTCTCTCTGTTTGTTTAAGTCTTAATTTCTGTCAGCAGTGTTTTATAGTTTTCGGTATATAGGTTTTATACAACTTTTGTTGGATTTATCCCTAAGTATTTAATATTTTTAATTTTATGGTAAATGGTATTTTTTAAAAGTTTCAATCTGCTATTATTAGCTATAGAAATGCAGTTAATTTTTCCTATATTGATTTTGTATCCTGCAACATGGCTAATCTCATTTATTAGTTCTAGTGCCTTCTTGGTAGAGTCCATCAGATTTTCTACATAGGCAATCATGGCATCAGAGAATAAAGACCGTTTTAATTCTTTCTTTCCAATCTGGATGCATATTTCTTTTTCTTGACTTACTGCACTGGCTAGAAGCTCCAATATAATATTGAATAAATGTAGTGAAGGTAGATATTCTTGCCTTATTCTTGATGTTGGGGAAAAAGTACTCATTCTTCCACCTTTAAGTATGATGCTAAGTATATGGTTTTTGTAGATGTCACTAATCAAGTTGAAATTGCCTTCTATATCAAAATTGTTGAGTGTTTTAGTTCTTTTGAAATCAGGAATGGATGTTAGATTTTTTAAAATACTTTTTTGATGTCTATTAAGATTACTAGCAGCAAGACTATCTATAAACTCATAGTAGTAAAAACTGTGATATAGACACAGAGATTGACAAAATAATAGGTCAGAAGAGAGAACCTAGAAACAAACCCATGTTCCATATAGGAACTTGACATACGACAAAAATGTCATTGCAAGTAGGAAAGGAAAGGATGGGAATTCAACAACTGATACTGGGATAATTGGCATATGAAAGAGATTAAATTACATCTCAATGATACGGAATACAGAAAAATAGATTTCAGCCGGACTAAATACCTAAATTTAAAAGGTAAAACACTAAAACTTTTAAAATAAATATCTTCAGGATATCAGAGTAAGTAACGTTTTCTTAAGACATAGACAATAGGACCAGTAAGGAAAAGGAAGAGATTATATGACATGAGGATGAGGAGTGGAGTCCTCAGAGTTATAGAAGAGCATATAAAATATACAACATTTGGTTTTTTAAAGCAGCAAAAGTAGTAAGATATATATTATGTAACTGTAAAGAGGAACTTCAGAAGTAGACAAAATAAACTAATAGTGGTTATCTTAGAATGAGAGGAGATTGCAGATGGGTTGGAAGGTGATACAGTCTGGATGTGTGTCCCCACTCAAATATATTGAAATGTAATTCCCAGTGTTGGAGGTGGGCCTGTTGGGGGGTGGTTGGATCATGGGGACAGATTTCTCAAGAATGGTGTAGCACCAACCCTGTTGGTACTATCCTCGAAATAGTGAGTGTGTTCTCGTGAGATCTCATGTTTAAAAGTGTGTAGCACCTCCCTCCTTCGCTCTCTTGTTTCTGCTCTGACTGTGACATGCCTACTCCCCTTTTGCCTTCTGCCATGATTGTAAGTTTCCTGAGGTCTCTCCAGAAGCTGAGCAGATGCCAGCATCATTCTTCCTATACAGCTTACAGAACTGTAAGCTAATTAAATCTCTTTTCTTTGTAAATTACCCATTTATGTGAGAAGAGATTAATACAGAAGGAGAAGTTCATATACCTCTTTAATATTTTTAGATTTTGAACCGTGTAAATATGTTACCTACCTAAAAGTCAGTCTAAAAAATTAGCTCGTAAGTATAGCCTCTATTTTATTTATTAATAAAATATTACAAATACAATCAAAACAAAATCTCAAATTATCATAATGTTAAATTATAGTAAAATTAAATTGAAAAATAAAAACAGAAGATTGTGTTTGTCTTTTTACAGGGGATGAAAGAACAGAAACTTGAAGCCAAAAAGAAGCGTGATGAAGAAATAGAGGCAGAAAGACAAATTCTTGATCTGGAAGAAGAAATATACAAACAAGGAAAAAGAAAAAAGGCCATTGAAAATGCAAAGCAGTATCAATTTTACCAGACAGAAAGAGTGAAAAACTTTCATGTACTACTTGGGTTTTCTTGTATTTTTATATATATTTAACATATCTATACATAATTAGGCATCATTTTCTTAAAGTACTGTAATTTTTCTTTTGTAGTCAGGACTTCTTCTTAGTAGAGTTATGAAGGAACGTGATGCCCAGATTGAATTCCAAAAGAGTAAGATAAAATCAGATAAAAAATGGGAGGAACAATTGAAACTCAACATTGAAAAAGCTTTTAAAGAAGAACAAGAAAAAGCAGAAAAACGGCATAGAGAAAGAGTAGCTCTTGCTAAAGATCATCTAAAACAGTATGTATACATAAAATACCATTTTGTACCTTTCTCTTTTTCTCATAATGGAGGTAGCTTTTTTCTGATTATAAAAATAATACATGTTAAGTTAATTAGTAGAAAGAGTACAAAAAGGAGGTTAAAAATCACTATCACTTTCTTACCCAGAGATTATATATTGGTTATTATTGTCATAATAATGCAATATAATAAGCAACCATATAGTCTAGTGGCATACAAAAAAAAAAAGTGTTTACTTCTCATGCATATGGGGGTTGGCTGATCTAGGCTGGAATCAGCTGGGCAACTTTTCTTTAAGCTGTAGGACTGGCTGGGTTTGCTCATTGTTGTGGGGAGGATTCTGAACCACTCCATGCATATATATTCAGAGGTTCAGGATGAAGCAGCCACCCAGAGAAACTTTTCACATGGTATTGACAGAGATGCAAGAGAGCAAGCCCAAGCTTGCAAGAATGCAGCTAAACCCAAAGTCAATGACAAGGAAGTGTACTTGGCCTACCATCAATCTAAAGCAAGTCATACAGCCAACCCCAACCACAGCGGAACAGAGAAGTAGACTTCCATTGGAGTGAGGCAGGAAGGGAAAGGGAGTGAAGCTTTGTTCAACAATAAATCTAAACTACCACAGGAAGTTACTATTGTTGTTTTGGTGTATAGCCATGCAGAGGTTTTTGTTTGTTTGTTTGTTTTGTTTTTATGATAGAGGCATCAGGCTTATTGAAATATAATTTGCATTCATTAAAATTCACCTTTCAAAAAGTGTAGCTGCATAACTACCACCGAAATCAAGATATAGAACATTTCCATCACCCCCAAAATTTTTCTCATGCCCCTTTGCTGTAAGTTCTCTCCTGCCCCCAGCCTCTGGCAGTCATTGATAACATTTTTTCTGAGCATGTATACTCACATTTTATAAAATGAAGTTTAAATGAGCAGTATTGTCTTATTACTTGCTTTTATCACGTACCTGTATGTCATATGTATTCATCAAAATCACATTATGGTCGGGCATGGTGGCTCAAGCCTGTAATCCCAGCACTTTGGGAGGCCTAGGTGGGTGGATCACGAGGTCAAGAGATCGAGACCATCCTGGTCAACATGGTGAAACCCCATCTCTACTAAAAATACAAAACATTAGCTGGGCATGGTGGCGCATGCCTGTAATCCCAGCTACTCAGGAGGTTGAGGCAGGAGAATTGCCTGAATCCAGGAGGCGGAGGTTGCGGTGAGCCGAGATCGCGCCATTGCACTCCAGCCTGGGTAACAGGAGTGAAACTCTGTCTAAAAAAAAAACCAAAAACAAAATCACATTATGTCTAAATGACACAGACATCAGTTATCAGAATATATATATTACCAAATTGTGTATTTTTCAGTTCAGTCCTTAGTAACGGGAAGAAAAATGTTGGGATTTATTGTAATTTTTTTCTTTGGTAGTATAGAAATCTAAAGGTTTGTACAAGTTAGGGACAAAGCCATTGGCAAAGGGAGGCAAGTATTTGGCCAATGAATCACTTGTATTTGAGAAATCTCTCTTGTTATATTGGAGCTCAGAGGTGGCAGTCAGATTTCTAGCAAGCTACCTTGCACAAGACAGCCTGTGAAGGCAAGTGCTAACACCTTCACAGGCTGGCTATCTACTGATAGCCTTTGGATCTAGGCTATGTTTTGGCCACAGGATGTTTTTTCCTTGTAGTATATCTCAGTAGGTTAGAGATTTAAGCTGGTATAGGATTTATTTTGGTTGTTTCTTTGGAATATCTTCAGTGCAGTCTAGGAAATGTTCATCAAACTCTGCGGTCAGCATAAATTCCTTTACTTAAACTTCTCAAGGTGGGCTTTGTCCTTGTGGATGGTGACCAAGTGTTACTTATCCTTATTGTACTCTCAACTCTCCTATTTTTATTTGAAATTTCTTGAAAATTCAGTTATGTTGATAAGACCAATGAAACAGAATTTCCCACATTAGATCAGTTGCATTGTGGGGAATTAGGAGAGGAAGGATGTTGGGATGGTTAATATTACATGTCCACTTAACTGGATTGAAGGATACCTAGATGGCTGGTCAAGTATTGTTTCTGGGTGTGTCTGCAAGGGTGTCACCAGAGGAGATAGACATTTGAGTCAGTGGACTGGGAGAGGATATCCCACCCTCAGTGGAGTAGGCACCATCCAGTCGGCTGCCAGCACAGCTAGAACAAAGCAGACAGAGGGTGGGCTAATCTTGCTTGCTGAGCCTTCTGGCTTTCTTCTTTATCGGTGCCAGATGCTTCCTTTGCTTTTCATGCCCTTGGACATCAGATCCCAGGTTCTTCCGCCATTACATTCTGGGACTTGCACCAGTGGCTTGCTTGGAGCTCTCAGGCCTTTGGCCACAGACTGAACGCTGCACTGTGAGCTTCCCTGGTTTTGAGACTTTTGGACTCCAACTGAGCACTACTGGTTTCTCTCTTCTTCAGTTTGCAGAGAGCCTATTGTGGGACTTCACCTTGTAATCATATGAGCTAATTCTCCCAAATAAACTCACATATATACACATACATATGTGTATACTCTTGGTTCTTTTTCTCTGGAGAACCCTGACTAATAGAGATGTTCAGCATGTGAACCTGGGTTGCCAATTTGTTTCCAAAGTCCTACAGCTTAAATTTAATAAGAAACATTCAAATCTGTAATTGAAAACAACATAGGAAATTATAAATCTATTATTATATATTTAAGTATATGAGTTTACAAACTTATCACCAAGCTGTTTTCTGTTGAATGTTTATTGATGTATGGATTTTATGGAATTCAGAATGCTTGTTACTTTAAAACACTGTTAGGAATGGAGATGAGCCTATAAAAAGCCTCTTTAAACCAATAGAAATGGAATAATAGCACTGGTATTAATCTGAATTGGGAAGAGGAGCATGTAGTAGAAAAGAGATGCAAAGGAGAGTTTCTTTCCCCTTTCTTAAGAGTTTAATCAAGAGCAAAATTTCAAAATAGGCTATTTATTCTTCATTACGATATTCCTTCATTCATACGAACGTTTATTGAACAAGCTTCATTTGCCCCTGACTATTCTAGTTATTGAGAATACAAAGATGAATATGATGTAATCTTCTTAAGAAGTTCACAGCCAGGTGCTGTGGCTCAGGCCTGTAATCCCAGCACTTTGGGAGGCTGAGGTGGGTGGATCACTTGAGGTCAGGAGTTCAAGACCAGCCTGACCCACATGGTGAAACCCCCTCTCTACTAAAAAAATATAAAATTAGCCAGGCATGGTGGCACATGCCTGTAATCCCAGCTACTCAGGAGGCTGACACAGGAGAATTGCTTGAACCTGGGAGGAGAAGGTTGCAGTGCACTGAGATTGCACCATTGCACTCCAGCCTGGGCAACAAGAGCAAAACTCTATCTAAAAAAATAAATAAATAAACATAAGTGTAGAGGGTGTGTGCAAGCATATAAAATTGGTGTCTGACCCAGTCTAGAGAAGGGTTTTCAGAAGAAACTGGCTCCTGCACCTAAGTTTGAAGAATGAATAGTAATAAGCCATGCTAAGAGTGGGCTGTAGAGGTATTTTAAACACAGGTGAAGGCCCAGAGTGGGATGGAACATGGTGCATTTGGAGAACTACAAGTAGTCAAGATGGCTGTAGTATAAAGGACTAAGGGGGCACTGTGAAAGATAAGGATGGAGAGAGAGGCTAGGATCAGATCGTGATGTCTTTTGTAGGTCATGTGCCTTAAGGTCTGCCAAAATTTGGAATGACTGTCTTCTTTGAGCAAAGACCATATTTTTATTATTTTAATCACAAAGAAATGGAAATTGCAGAATACCAAGAGGCAAGTCTCTTTTTGCATGCCCTATTAATTGTATTACCAAGTGCTACCTTGTGGTGACTTAAAATATTTCCACACATTCTTTGATACTCCTTCCTTCAGAGAATGGAGCCCAATTTATTTCCCTCTTAAGTGTGGCTATACATAGTCACTCATTTCCAAGAAATAGAATGTCTCAGAAATAATGGTGTGTGACATTTAAGTTTAGGATATTTAAAGGCATTGTGGCTTCCTCCTTGCTGTCTCTCATGGATTGCTTATTGGGGAGCCTAACTGCCATGGTATAAGGATGCTCGGGCAGCTCAATGGAGGGGTCCATGTGGTAAGGACCTGAGGCATCCTGACAACAAATAATGTGAAAATGGATTCTCCAGCCTCATTTAAGTCCTTGGATGACTACTGCTTCAACTGGCATCTTGACTACAAGATAGTTGAAAAGCATCTAACTAAGTCACTCTCAGGTTCCTGACTCTCAGGAATGGTGTGAGGTAATAAGTGTTTATTGTTTAAAGCTATTAAGTTTTAGAGTAATGTGTTACTCAGTAATAGAAAACTGAAACTCATTGCACAGCTGCTGGCCCTGTGCCTGAAAGCGAAACTGTTCACATACTTTCTAAACAATCTATAGGCGGCAGACCTGGGAAGCCTGTGTTGCTGTGGGGCTTTGACCAGTATAAGAGTCTTTTTGTGACTCGTAACCTCTTGGGCATGATGGGAATAAGGCAAATAAGATACCACAGTGACACCAGAATCCTCAAATAGAGTGATTTTGACCAGGAATCTTATATATAATTATTAAAAGGAAACTTAACACTGTATCTGTAGACACTATATAGTCCTTCTTTGTTCTGTAAATAGGTAAGCCTTTCTCTAGGGACAGACACATAGACTTCACTTAAGAAAAAACTAATTACTGTCTGTTAATCCCATCAGCTCCCCCCCCACACACACACACAAAGAAAAAGTGGTCATAGGATAGTTCACATCACTTTTCCCTGGATAAAGATTATCTAGGGAGAGTAGATAGAGAGAAGAGGGCTTAAGTGATCTCTTCCATTTTACAGATTTAAGTGCCATCCTAAATCTGACAGCTCTAGTCTAGACCATCCCTTTGAAACCCAGCTTCACATATCCAGCTGTCTCCGTGGTATCTCCATTTCAGTGTCTCATAGTTTCTCAAGCTTAAAATGTCTACATAGAATTATTGATTTCCAGTGGCATCTTTATCCAACCAGTGTTTCAAACCAGAAGCATAGGAATTCACCTTGGTTCCTCAATTTTCGTTATCTTCCATATCAGATCTCTCTGCAATTCATGTTGCTTTTCTTCCCCAAAACACATCTTGAATTTATTGCTATCATCTAGTCCAGGCAACCCTAATATATTTCATGGGTTATTGTATCAGTCTCTTAATTGGCCTCACATTATTTATTTGCCAAGTTCTTCTTTATTTATTTGCCAAGTTCTTCTTTATTTATCATCCAGAGATGAAAATTGATCATATTATTATTCTACCTTAAGCACTTCAATGGCTTTCCATTCAACTGAAAATACAAAGGAAATTTGACATCCCCTGTGTGATCCAGCCTGCCTACTTCTCAAACTCCTCTCTTACCATTCCTTCCCCTTAGTTATGATGCCTCTGTTACACTGATCTTCCAGGGCTTCGAGCATCTACCATACCATTCTTGCCTCATTTTTTCTCTACTCTCTGGAATTTTACCCTTCCATTCTTCATCTGTAGACTTTTTACCAGCTTAGGGAGGCCTTCCTCTCTTAGAGCTCAACTCTGTTCAAAGTTATCTAAGTACCTCAATTATCAGACTTTTACTTAGCTCATTTCTAAACAACACTACAGTTTGTAATTACATTGTCTATTTATAGGCATACCTTGTTTGTGCTGTGCGTTATTGTACTTTGCTGATATTGTGGGGTTTTTTTTACAAATTGAAAGTTTGTGGCAACCTTGCATTGAGCGAATTTATCAGCATCATTTGTTCAACAGCATGTCCCTTTATGTCTCTGTGTCACATTTTGGTAATTCTCGCAGTATTTCAAATTCCTCAATATTGCTGTATCTATTATGGTGATCTGTGATCAATGATCTTTCATGTTACTATTATAATGTCTTGAGGTCCCACGAACTGCACTCATATAAGATGGCAAACTTAATTGAGGAGTATTGTGTGTGTCCTGACTTCTCTACCAAGTACTGTTCCCCTATCTCTCTCCCTTTCCTTAGGCCTCCTTTTTCCTTGAGACACAACAATATTGAAATCAGGCCAGTTAATAACCTTTTAATGGCCTCTAAGTGTTCAAATGAATGGAAGAGGTGCATGTCTCTCACTTGAAATCAAAAGCTAGAAATGATTAATCTTAGTGAGGAAGACATGTCAAAAGCCAAAATAGGCTGAAAATTCAGTCTGTTCCACCAAACAGCCAAGCAGTGAATGCAAAGGAAAAGTTCTTGAAGGAAATTAAAAGTGCTGCTCTAATGAACACACAAATGATAAAAGAGCCAAACAGCCTTATTGCTGATTTGGAGAAAATTCTAGTGGTCTAGATAGAAGCTCAAACCAGCCCCACATTCCCTTAAGCCAAAGCCTAATCCACAACAAGGTCCTAACTCTCGTCAAGTCTGTGATGTCTGGAGAGGTACGGACACTGCGGAAGTAAAGCTAGCAGAAGTTGTTTCATAAGGTTTGAGGAAAGAAGCTGCCTCCATAACATAAATGTGCAAGGTGAGGCATCAAGTGCTAATGAAAAAGCTGCAGCAAGTTATCCAGATACGGCTAAATCCTTGATGAAGGTGGCCACACTAAACAACAGATTTCCAGTGTAGATGAAACAGTCCTATAGTGGAAGAAAATGCCATCTAGGACTTTCATAGCTAAAAGAGAAATCAATGCCTGGCTTCAAAGGGCAGGCTGACTTGTTAGCAGCTAATGTAGCCGGTGACTTTAAGTTGAATCCAGTGCTTATTTACCATTCTGAAAATCCTAGGACCCTTAAGAATAATGCTGAATCTTTTCCGCCTGGGCTCTGGAAAAGGAACTACAAAGCCAAAATGACACTACATGTGTTTACAGCAAGGTTTACTGAAAATTTTAAGTCCACTGTTGACATCTACTGCTCAGAAAAAAAGATTCCTTTCAAAATATGACTGCTCATTGACAATGCATCTGGTCATTGTCAGTGAGCAGTAATAAGAGCTCTGATGATTTCAGGTATAATCTTAAGACTGAAAAAAAAGAAAAAGAGCTCTGATGATGTACAGAAGATTAATGTTGTTTTCATGCTTGTTATCATAACATCCATTCTGCAGCCCATGGATCGAGAAGTAATTTAGACTTTCAAGTCTGACTTTTAAAGAAATACATTTCATAAGACTATAGCTGCCATAGATAGTGACTCCTCTAATGGTCCTGGGCCAACTAAATTGAAAACCTTCTGGAAAGGATTCAGCATTCCAGTTGCCATTAAGAACATTTGGACCAGGTGCAGTGGCTCACGCCTGTAATGTCCGCATTTTGGGAGGCCAAGGTGGTTGGATCACCTGAGGTTAGAAGTTCGAGACCAGCCTGGTCAACATGGTGAAACCCCGTCTCTACTGAAAATACAAAAAATTAGCCGGGCGTGGTGGCGCATGCCTGTAATTCCAGCTACTCGGGAGGCTGAGGCAGGAGAATCTCTTGAACCCAGGAGGCAGAGGTTGCAGTGATCCTAGATCACGCCATTGCACTCCAGCCTGGACAACAAGAGCAAGACTCTATCTCAAAAAAAAAAAAAAAAAAAAAAAAAAGAACATTTGTGATTCATGGAAGAAGGTTAAAATATCAACATTAATAAGAATTTGAAGAAGTTGATTCCAACCTTCATGGACGACTTTGAGAGGTTCAAGACTTCAGTGGAGGAAGTAACTGTAGATGTGGTGGTAATAGCAAGAGAACTAGAATTAGAAGTGGAGCCTGAAGATGTGAGTGAATTGCTGCAATCTCATGATCAAACTTGAATGGATGAGAAGCTGATTCTTATGGATGAGCAAAGAAGGTGGTTTCTTGAGGTGGAATCTACTGCAGGTGAAGATGCTGTGAAGGCCATTCAAATGGCAGCAAAGGATTTAGGATTTTAGATAAACTTCATTGATAAAGCAGCAGCAGGTTGAGAAGATTGACTCTAATTTACAAAGAAGTCTTACTGTGGGTTAAATGCCATCAAACAGTATTACATACTGCAGAGAAATCTTTCATGAAGAGTCAGTCAATATGACAAACTTCATTGTTGTCTTATTTTAATAAATTGCCACAGCCACTTCAGCCTTCAGCAACCACCACCCTGTTCAGTCAGCAGCCGTCAATGTCAAGGCAAGACCCTCTACCACCAGAAAGATTCCGACTTTCTTAAGTCTGAGATGGTTGTTAGCATGTTTTAGCAATAAAGTATTTTTAAATTAAGGTATATACATTTTTTAGACATGATGCTATTGTATACTTAATAGACTATAGTAGATTGTAAACATAACTTTTATATGCAATGGGAAACCAAAACATTTGAATGACCTACTTTATTGAGGTACTCATTTTATTGCAGTAGTTTGGAACCATACCCAATATCTCTGAGGTATGCCTGTACTTTACTTGTTAGCTTGTTTTTGTCTCCCTCACTAGACTGTGAGCTTCTTGAGTGAGCCATGTCTGTTTATTCACTGTAGTAGAAATTTAATAAATACTAGATAAATTAATGAGAGGTCTAAGGATTAGAGAAGAGTTAGGTATAATTCTTAAGTCCCTACTATATGTAACTCAAAAGGTGATGGTACTGTTCACCAAAATAAAGAAAAGAGACCACAAGAATCAGTCTAGAAGAGGAGGATGATGAATTTGGTTTTAGACACAGAGAATGTGAAGTAGCTATGTAATAGCCAGGTGCTGATGCCTAGTGGGTTGTCTCTATAAGAATCAAGGTAGGCTGGCCGGGCGCGGTGGCTCAAGCCTGTAATCCCAGCACTTTGGGAGGCCGAGGCGGGTGGATCACGAGGTCGAGAGATCGAGACCATCCCGGTCAACATGGTGAAACCCCGTCTCTACTAAAAATACAAAAAATTAGCTGGGCATGGTGGCACGTGCCTGTAATCCCAGCTACTCAGGAGGCTGAGGCTGGAGAATTGCCTGAACCTGGGAGGCGGAGGTTGCAGTGAGCCGAGATCGCGCCATTGCACTCCAGCCTGGGTAACAAGAGCGAAACTCCGTCTCAAAAAAAAAAAAAAAAAAAGAAAAAGAAAAAAAGAATCAAGGTAGGCTGGGCATGGTGGCTCATGCCTATCATCCTAGCAGTTCAGGAGGCCGAGTGGGAAGGATCACTTGAGCCTAGGAGTTCAGAGACCATCCTGGGTAACATGGTGAGACTCCTATGGAGTCCTAATTAGGGAAAAGGAGTTTGGCTGATGGGAGCAAGAAAAAGCAAAAAGATGATGCAGATAAGCTACAAATCTGCCTTTCTTCCTGGTCCAGGACACATAGCCCTTCTGTACAAATAATTCACAATCTTCCTGTGCCCAACTTCCACCAGCCATCTACAAGTAAGCTCACTGCAACCTTGGTGTTATTGGTCCTGCAAAAAGCCCTCCTCAGCATACACTATAAACGGTATCCTATAAAATCTGTAGCAAGCCTTGTTTCCTTGCAGTCGGCCTCTTTCTTGCAGGCTGCTCGCTGCCTCCCTGGTAATGTATTTTTGTACTTTCTCTAATAAATCTGCCTTTCTTTATCTACAATTGTTTTGGCAAGTTCTTTTACCCCCATATCAATAGCCCATCTTTCCCTTACAACAACTACATCTTAAAAAAATTTTTTTTTTTTTTTTTTTTTTTTTTTTGAGACGGAGTTTCGCTCTTGTTACACAGGCTGGAGTGCAATGGCGCGATCTCGGCTCACCGCAACCTCCGCCTCCTGGGCTCAAGCAATTCTCCTGCCTCAGCCTCCTGAGTAGCTTGGATTATAGGCACGAGCCACCATGCCCAGCTACTTTTTTTTTTTTTGTATTTTTAGTAGAGACGGGGTTTCACTATGTTGACCAGGATGGTCTTGATCTCTTGACCTTGTGATCCACCCGCCTCGGCCTCCCAAAGTGCTGGGATTACAGGCTTGAGCCACCGCGCCCGGCTGTATTTAGTTGGGTGTGGTGGGGCATATCTGCAGTTGCAGGTGGGGCATATCTGCATGGGAGGCTGAGACAGAAGGATCACTTGAACCCAGGAGTTTGAGGTTGCAGTGAGCTATGATTGTACCACTACACTCCAGCCTGGATGAGAGAGTGAGACCCTGTCTCAAAAAAAAGTTTTTAAAAATGAAAGAAGCAAAGTTGTCTGTTGTAATAGAGAGAGTGAGAGAGCTCACTTTGGATGTCTTACTACTGTCCTTTTTAAAAAAAAAAGACTTCACCCTTACTTCCTTCTTGGCTCTATATCTGTACAGGCTGATAAGAAGGCTCCTAGAACTCTTCTCCTCCTCTTTTGGCACCCGTACTTAATTTAAATCCCCCATGCTCAAAAACTTTTCCTCAGTCCCACCTCTTAGCCATACTAAAGGCCCAAACCCACTCCCTCTGCTCTGTCCAAGGCAATCAAGACCTACTTATGCCTCCCCAGCTCTTCCCAGGAGTCCCTCATGTGAGTATTACTTTCTACCAAGTTTTCTGGGGATGTAGTGTCATCAACCTGGACATCGGAACCAAATTTTGGGCAGTGGTCTTTCTTGCTTTTACAGGAGGACTATACAATATCTATATAAGCCCAAGAATCAGATCTGTGCTAGATAAGTACAGATTTGGAACCTTCAGAATGTGAATCAAGGATAGCAAGGAGCTGACTCAAGGATAGCAAGGCATTGACATATTCAACTCTGATTGCCAGGTAGAGGCTGCCCGATGCATTGGTTGCGAAGGACCAAGAATCAGCAGGAAAGAGTTCTGTGTTGGTTGCTGACATCTGCGTTGGGAATGGGAGTTGAAAGTAACAATATGAATGTTATGTATTTCTTCCTTGAACTAGAGGATCTCAAATTTACTTCAACAAGTTAACTTTGCATTAAGCCAAATTAATGGCAGATAGATGAGAAGTCTATTCAAACTACCCAAACTAAGGAAAAAGACTCTTTTGACAGCTAATTAAATTTTTAATTATTGTGAATTATGTAAGTCACTGGCAATATATTATCTTTTAAGTGACTTTAGAGACGATTTTGTTATTATTCTCAGAATAGGTAAATTTTTTGCTGAAATTATGAATTATTCAATGGATGCATAGTTATATAATCTTAGTGATTTCCATATTTGTTAAGAAACGTTAAAGTTGAAAAATTTTAAAGTATCTTGCTGTTTTCTCTTAAAGTAGCAATTTAAAAACTTCAAAAGCTTCTATTCTTAGAATTGAATAAATTTCTTCTTTTTTTTTTTTTTTGAGACGGAGTTTCGCTTTTGTTACCCAGGCTGGAGTGCAATGGCGTGATCTCAGCTCACCGCAACCTCCGCCTCCTGGGTTCAGGCAATTCTCCTGCCTCAGCCTCCTGAGTAGCTGGGATTACAGGCACGTGCCACCATGCCCAGCTAATTTTTTTGTATTTTTAGTAGAGACGGGGTTTTACTATGTTGACCAGGATGGTCTCGATCTCTTGACATCGTGATCCACCCGCCTCGGCCTCTCAAAGTGCTGGGATTACAGGCTTGAGCCACCGCGCCCGGCTAAATCTCTTCTTATAATGTTCTTCAAATCTTTTTTTTTGAGACAGAGTCTCGCTCTCACCCAGGCCAGAGTGCAGTGGTGTGATCTTGGCTCACTACAACCTCTGCCACCCAGGTTCAAGTGATTTCCTGCCTCAACCTCCCGAGTAGCTGAGACTACAGGTGGGCACCACCATATCTGGCTATTTTTTTTTTTTTTGATACAGATGGGGTTTCATTGTGTTGGCCAGGCTGGTCTTGAACTCCTGACCTCAGGTGATTTGCCTGCCTTGGCCTCCCAAAGTGCTGAGATTATATAAATATAAATTTATAAATATAAATTAAATTATAAATTAAATTATATTATATTATAAATTAAATTATTTTATATATTATAAATTATAATTATAAGTATAAGTATAATAATTATATAAATTATAATTATATAAATATAATAATAATTATATGATTATAATTATAAAATAGAATTATAATTAATATTATAAATTAATTATATATTATATATTATAAATTAAATTATAAATATAAATTATACAAATTTATATATTGGTAGATATATAAAATATCTACCAATAGTTCTAACAAAATTTTGGAAACTTGAGGTTTTTTTAGGGCAGTGATAAACCTTGTTTGGCATTGGCCAACAGTGATCTTTTTCTTACATCCTCCTAAAGAGAGTGACTCTGACTCTAAAGCTTATTATTCTGCACAGACAGATCAAGTAGGAATCTCCTGTCCTGGATTGGCTTAACAGTAACAAAGTGAACTTGTTGGCTCACTTAACTGTATAGTCCTCCATGGCATAGGGGAAGGAAATTTTCCCTTCCCTGAAGCTAAGTGAGGAGACTCCAGTAAAAAAACGTTTTCTCAATTGGGCACATGTGAAAGAAAGGTTGGCTGGGCACATTGGCTAAGGCCTGTAATCCCAGTGTTTTGGCAGGCTGAGGTGGGAAAATTGCTTCAGACCAGGAGTTTGAGACCAGCCTGGGCAACTTAGCAAGAGCCCATTTTTATAGAAAAAAGTTTTTTTTTTTTTAAGAAAAAAAGGTTTATTTCTTAGTCGATCTACACTATGCCTACCTGTTCAGGAAAAAAAGCAAGAGAGAGGGCAAATAGAGTAGTGAGAAAGCCTGTATACTTGTTGATTGGCTAACAGGGATGCATGAGTTTTCCATGGGCAAGCAGACAACTTGGACTTGTGCTGTCTTACCAGTATGTAGAGGTTTGGCTGCCAGATGAGGGGCCTTTGAGACCTGGAGTCTGTAATAAACTGATAGTGGGAGCTCCCTCTAGTGATGGTGATGGGGTTTATGGACAAGTTGAAGAGAGGCAGCAGGAGTTAAATTGCCCAGATCAGGACTCTGCAGTAAGGAGGACCCTCAGGGATCTCTGAAGAACTCACACGTAAGTTCTGAAAGAGCCAGGAAGGCTCATCAGCCAGAAGAAATTATCGGCTAGTTGGTATTGGCTAGAGAAAGCATCACAACCCAAGTGGTCAGGCGAGTAAGGAGACCTTTCTTCCTCTCATTCCATCAAACCCAATTCCTTGAGAGGCTAGGCCCACTGTTTATGTAGCATCATCTAGGGCTGAAGTTGGGAAGCACTAGGGATTATGAACCTTTCTGTAAAATAATGTCACCATTTCTTCTTACTGTCATCGCATTAACTGGTTCTTTCTAAAGGAAAAGAACACTTACTTCGGTGAATAATGAAATAAATTTTGAGGAAAGGAAAGTATTGCCAGTTCTAGGTTAACCAAGATTGGATTAGTTTACTGTTACTACTATTTAATGTCTGTTCTTTCCCCCCAAAGAAATTCACAAGTTCTTCCTTGCAGCTTCAAATCATTCGAGGTTAGAATTGAATTCATTTCTTAAAAATATACCTATTTTTCTGCTTTGTTCTCAATTATAATTATGTTTTTGCTTTAGAATAAAGGAACATGAGGAAGAAGAGGAAAGAAGGAAAAAACATGAAGAAAAAGATGCTGAGGAAATAAAGCGACAGAATGCACTATATGAAATCGAAATGAGAAAAAAACTAGAAAAGAAAAAAGAAGAGATACATGAAAGCAAGAGACGGTTTCTTGTAAGTTGAAAATGCAAAATTTCCAAAAAGGTTCAAAGTCGAATGCATGACTTTTAAAATTGATACATAATATTTGTACATATTTATGGAATACATGTGGTATTTTGATAGATGCATACGTTATGTAATGATCAAGTAAGAGAATTTAAGTTATCAGTCATCTTGAACATTTATCATTTCTTTGTGTTGGGAACATTTCAGATATTCTAGTTATTTTGAAACGTGCAATGTATTGTTAACTATAGTCCCCCCATTATGCTATCAAACACTAGAAATTATTCTTTCTGTCTAACTGTAAGTTCATACATCCTTACCAGCTTCTGATAGAATAACTGTCATTCTAGTTCCTGCCTTCATTAGATCATTTTTTAGTTCCCACATAATGAGTGAGAACATAAAACATTTGTCTTTCTGTGCCTGCAAATGCCTAATTTTTGATAATAAAAAATAGTAGAGTAGAAGATCTGCTCCCAAGTTGCTATTAAGTTGGGATTCTTAGGGAATGCATACTGTTGTGATAGCTATATTAGCTGTTGTTTTATGTGCATGTGCTCTCATGCATGAACAAGAAAGAGAAAAGAGAAAATGAGATTTTAAAATAATGAATTTATTTTCTTAAGAGTTATGAAGAATGAATGGGGTGATTTATATTTGGTGTCTATTGTGCCATTATTATGTGCTCCACAAATGTTAATATTTGTGTCGCAGTTCACCACAGGGGCATGTCTGGAGGATCTCCTAGTCCTAGTGCCACTGCTCCCTAGTTCCAGGCTGGGGCCTTCCCTAGCACTGCTGAGGAGCCACCTTGTGAAGCTCAGCTCCTGGAGGGCAGAGGAGAGAGGCTGAGAGTGCCTGAAGGCTCAAGAGGAGGATAAGAGGATAAGGATAGAATTACGAGCAGTGCCTGAAAATGCCTAGCCTATAGAGTCTGAGAAGGAAATTTATAATTAGATAAATGTAGTATTGAAAGATGCAAATGGCATCTTGGAGGACTTAACAATCATACAGAGGAACTGACCATGAAATACAAGAAGCAATCCAGCAGCCAGCGGATGAGAAGTTGCAAGAGAAGGCATGGGGTATATTTGTTCCACTGGCAGGCAAATTAAAGAAATTGTATGGATGTTCTCAGTGGTTAGAAGCAGCATTGAAAGGTCTTCAGGGAACCTTGACAAGTAACCCATATTCTCCCACCCAGTGTCTAGCACATGAACAGGCTTTTGCTAAAGAGTTTGCAGAAATTCTTCATTTCACATTCTGGTTTGAACTCAGGATGACAAATCCTGCTTTACAGAATGATTTCACCTATTGTAGAAGAATATTGAGTTGTATGAGGATTAATAATGTACTGTCAGGCCAGACATAGTGGCTTCCACCTGTAATCCTAACACTTTGGGAGGCTTAGGCAGGCAGATCTCTTTGGACTCAGGAGTTCGAGACCAGCCTGGCAACATGGTGAAACTCTGTCTCTACAAAAAGTAGAAAAATTAGCCAAGCATGGTGGTACATGCCCGTGGTCCCAGCTCCTCAGGGGGCTGAAGCTGGAGGATTGCTTAAGCTGGGAAGTGGAGGTTTCAGTGAGCCAAGATCGCACCACTGCACTCCAGCCTGGGTGACAGAGCAAGACTCTGTCTCAAAATAAATAAATAAATAAATAAATAAATAAATAAATAAATAAATAAAATAAACAACCTAATGAGGCATCTTTTCGCTCTTGTGGCCCAGGCTGGAGTGCAGTAGTGTGATCTCAGCTTACTGCAACCTCCAACTCCCCGGTTCAAGCAACTCTCTTGCCTCAGCCTCCCAGGTTGCTGGGATTACAGGCTCATGCCACCACACCCAGCTAATTTTTTATATTTTTAGTAGACAGGGTTTCACTGTGTTGGCCAGGCTGGTCTTGAACTACTGACCTCAGGTGATCCACCTGACCTGGCCTTCCAAAGCGCTGGGATTACAGGGGTGAGCCACTGGTGCCCAGCCCGGTTTATTTTTTGAGACAGAGTCTTGCTTTGTCCCCCAGGCTGGAGTGCACTGGTGGGATCTGAGCTCACTGCAATCGCTGCCTCCTGGGTTCAAGTGATCTTCTGCCTCAGCTTCATAAGTAGCTAGTATTACAGGCATGCACCACCACACTTGGCTAAGTTTTATATTTTTTTAGTAGAGACAGGGTTTCACCATGTTGGCCAGGCTGGTCTCAAACTCCTGACCTCGTGATTCTCCTACCTCAGCCTCCCAAAGTGCTGGGATTACAGGTGTGAGCCACTGTGCCTAGCCTGAAAAGTTTATTTTTTTGAAAAGATAAACAAAATTTACAACCCTCTAGTGAGATTAAGAAAAAAGGAGAAGATCTAAATTAAAAAACTCAGAGATGAAAAGAGACATTACAACTGATGCTGCAGAAATTCAAAGGAACATTAGAGGCTACTATGAGCGACTATATGTCAATAAATTGGATAACCTAGAATACATATAGATAAGTTCCTAGACACATACAGCCTACCAAGATTGAACCATGAAAAAATCCAAAATCTGAACAGACTAATAACAGGGGATGAGATTGAAGCCATAAAAAAAAAAAAGAGAGAGAGAGAGAGAGAGAGATTGAAACCATAATAAAAAGTCTCCCAGTTAAAGAAAAGCCTGGGACCCAGTGGCTTCATTACTGAATTCTAGCAAACCTGCAAAGGAGAACTAATATCAATCATACTCATACTACTCTGAAAAATAGAGGAGGAAGGAATACTTTCACACTCATTCTGTGATGCCAGTATTACCTTGATACCAAAACCAGACAAAGACACATCAAAAAAAAAAAAGAAAACTACAGGCCAGTGTCTCTGATTAATGTTGATGAAAAATCCTTATCAAAATACTAGCAAAGCCAGGTGTGGTGGCTCATGCTTCTAATCCAAGCACTTTGGAGGCCAAGGTGGGCGGATCACCTGAGGTCAGGAGTTCAAGACCAGCCTGACCAACATGGTGAAACCCTGTCTTAAAAAAAAAAAAAAAAAAGCCGGGCACAGTGGCTCAAGCCTGTAATCCCAGCACTTTGGGAGGCCGAGGCGGGCGGATCACAAGGTCAAGAGATCAAGACCATCCTGGTCAACATGGTGAAACCCTGTCTCTACTAAAAATACAAAAACTTAGGGAAAAAAAAAAAAACTAGCAAACTGAATTCAGCAATACATAAGAAAGATCATTCATCATGACCAAGTGGTATTTATCCCTGGGATGCAAAGATGGTTCAACATATGTAAATCAGTTAATGTGATATATAAACAGAATAAAGGACAAAAACCATATGATCATTTCAATTGATGCTGAAAAAGCATTTGATAAAATTCCGTAGCTCTTCATGATAAAAATCCTCAAAAAGCAGGATAGAAGGAACGTACTTCAACATAATTAAAGCCGTATATGACAGACCCACATCTAGAATCATGCTGAATGGGGAAAATTTGAAAGCCTTTCCTTTTTGGAACACAACAAAGATGTCCAGTGTCACCACTGTTATTCAACAGTGTATTGAAAGTCCTAGCTAGAGCAATCAGACAAGAGGATGAAGCAAAGGGCATCCAAAATAAAAAGAAAGAAGTAAAATTATCCCTGTTTGCAGATTATATGATCAAATTATCCCTGTTTGCAGATGATATGATATTTGGAAGGCCCTAGAGACAGTGCCGAAAAAGTATTAGAACTGATTAACAAATTCAATAAGTTGCAGGACACAAAATCAGCACATAAAAATGCCAACAGAAAACAATCTGAAAAAGAAATCAAGAAAGTAATCCCATTTACAAGCTACAAATAAAATAAAATACCTAGGAATGAATCAAAGAAGTGAAAGATCTCTATAAAACACTGATGCAAGAAATTGAAAAAGATATCAAAAAGGGAAAGATATTCTATGTTCATGGATTGGAAGAATCAGTACTGTTAAAATGTCCATACTGCTCAAAGCAAACTACAGAGTAAATGTAATCCTTGTCAAAATACCAGTGACATTTTTCACAGAAATAGAAGAAACAATCCTAAAGTTTATATGGAACCACAAAAGACTCAGAATACCTAAAACTATCCTGAGCAAAAGAATGAAACTGGAGGAACCAAATTGCCTGACTTCAAATTATACTACAGAGACATAGTAACCAAAACAGCATGGTACCAGCATGAAAAAAGATACATAAACCAATGGAATAAAAATACAGAACCCATAAACAAATTTACACACCTCCAGTGAACTCATTTTCTTATTTTTAAGTGTTTGTTTATTATAAAATTATTTTTGAGATGGAGTGTTGCTTTATTGCCCAGTCTAGAGTCCAGGTACATGATCTTGGGTTACTGCAACCTCTGCTTCCCAAGTTCTTGTGATTCTCCTGTTTCAGCTTCCCAGGTAGCTGGGAATAAGGCACCCACCACAATGCCCAGTGAATGTTTGTGTTTTTCAGTAGAGGTGGGGTTTCACCATATTGGTCATGTCTGGTCTCAAACTCCTACCTCAAGTGATTGATCCATGTGCCTCGGCCTCCCAAAGTGCTGGGATTACAGGTATGAGCAACCATCTCCGACCACCAACAGTGAACTCATTTTTTGACAAAGGTGCCAAGAACATACATAGAGGAAAAGACAGTCTCTTCAATAAATGGTGCTGGGAACACTGGGTATCCATATGCAGAACAATGAAACTAGACCCCTATCTCTCACCATATACAAAAGTCAAATTAGGCTAGGCACAGTGGCTCACACTTGTAATTCCAGCATGTTGGGAGGCCAAGGCAGGAGGATCACTGGAGGCCAGGAATTTGAGACCAGCCTGGGCAACATAGCAAGACCCCACCTCTCTCTATATATATATATTTAAAAATCAAATCAAAGTGGATTAAAGATTTAAATCTAAGAGCTCAAACTATGAAACTAAAATCCCTTGTTGAATTGTGAAGAAAACAATCACCACCCAAATCCCTTGTTGAATTTGTGAAGAAAACCTTGAAGAAACTCTTTAGGACATTGGACTGGGCAAAGATTTCTTGAATAATACCCTATAAGCACAGACAACTAAAGCAAAAAGGGACAAATGGGATCATATCAAGTTAAAAAGCTTCTGCACAGCAAAAGAAACAAAATAGTGAAGAGACAACCCACAGAATGGGAGACAGTATTTGCAAATTATCCATCTAACAAGAGATTAAAAACCAGAATATATAAGGAGCTCAAACAACTCAATAGAAAAAAAAACTCTAATAATCTGATTTTAAAATGGGCAAAGATTTGAATAGACATTTCTCAAAAGAAAACATACAAATGGCTAAGAGGTCGATATAGTTTGGCTGTATCCCTACCCAAATCTCATGTCGAATTGTAATTCCATGTTTGGAGAGGGACCTGGTGGGATGTGATTGGATCAAGGGGGATTGGATTTCCTCCTTGCTGTTCTTATACTGACTTCTCATGAGATCTGGTTGTTTAAAAATGTGTAGCACCTTCCCCTTCACTCTCTTTCCTGCTGTCATGTGAAGATGTGCCTTGCCTCCCCTTTGCCTCCTACCATGATTGTAAGTTTCCTGAGCCCTCCTCAGCCATGCTTTCTATACAGCCTGTGGGACTGTGAGTCAATTAAACCTCTTTTCTTTATAAATTACCCAGTCTCAGGTAGTTCTTCGTAGCAGTGTGAGAACGGACCAGTACAGAAAATTGGTACTGGGAGTGGGGCATTGCTATAAAGATACCTGAAAATGTGGAAGCAACTTTGGAACTGGGTTAAGAGACAGAGGTTGAAACATTGGAGGGCTCAGAAGACAGGAAGATGAGAGAACGTTTGGAACTTCCTAGAGACTTGTTGAATGATTGTGACCAAAATGCTGATAGTGATATGGACAACGAAATGCAGACTAAGGTGTTATTAGATGCAGATGAGGAACTTACTGGGACCTGGAGTAAAGGTCACTCTTACTATGCTTTAGTAAAGAGACCGGCTTTAGCCTGAGTCCCTGCTTTAGAGATACAGAGCAGGAATGTTTTTAACAGCACCCAAGTCACCTCTTGAATGCTTTGCTGCTTAGAACTCTTTTCTGCCAGATACCCTAAATCATCTCTCTCAAATTCAGAGTTCCACAAATCTCTAGGGCAGGGGCAAAATGCCACCAGTCTCTTTGCTAAAACATAACAAGAGTTACCTTTTCTCCAGTTCATAACAAGTTCCTCATCTTCATCTGAGACTGTCTCAGCCTGGACCTTATTGTCCATATCGCTATCAGGCTTTTGGTCAAAGCCATTCAACAAGTATCTAGGAAGTTCCAACTTTCCCACATTTTCTTGTCTTCTTCTGAGCCCTGCAAACTGTTCCAACCTCTGCCTGTTACCCAGTTCCAAAGTCACTACCGTATTTTCAGGTATCTTTTCAACAACACCCTACTCTACTGGTACCAATTTACTGTATTAGTCAATTTTCATGCTGCTGATAAAGACATACCCAAGGCTGGACAATTTACAAAAGAAAGAGGTTTAATTGGATTTATAGTTCCACATGGCTGGGTAAGCCTCACAATCATGGTGAAAAGCAAGGAGGAACAAGTCACATCTGACATGGATGGCAGCAGGCAAAGAGAGAGAGTTTGTGCAGGAGAACGCCTCTTTATAAAACCATCAGATCTTGTGATACTTATTCATTATCATGCGACCAGTAAGGAGGAAACTGCCCCCGTGATTCAATTATCTCCCACCAGGTCCCTCCCAGAACATGTGTGAATCATGGGAGTGCAATTTGAGAGAAGACTTGGATGGGGACACAGAGCCAAACCATGTTTGCCACTGTCCTACAGACCCCAGAATGGTAGATGTAGCAACATCTTGCACTGTGCACCTGGAAAAGCCTCAGGTACTCAACACTAGTCCATAAAAGCTGTCGAGGGGGCTGTACCCTGCAGAGCCACAGAGGTGGAACTGCCCAAGGCCATGGGAGCCAACCCCTTGCATCAGCATGCGCTGGGTATGAGACATGGAGTCAAAGAAAATAATTTAGGAACTTTAAAATTTAATAACTGCCCTGCTGGGTTTTGGACCTGCATGGAGTCTGTAGGCCCTTTGTTTTGGCCAATTTCTCCCTTTTGAAACAGTAACATTTACCTAATGCCTGTATCTCCATTGTATCTTGAAATTAATTAACTTGTTTTTGATTTTGTGGCCTCAAGTGGGAGGGATTTGCTTGTCTCAGTGAGACTTTGGAGTTAGACTTTTGAGTTAATGCTGGAATGAGTTAAAACTTTTGGGGACTGTTGGAAAGGCATGATTGGTTTTGAAATATGAGAAGGAAACGAGATTTGGGAGGGGTTAGGGGCAGAATGATATGGTTTGGCTCTGTGTCACCACCCAAATCCCTTGTTGAATTGTGATCCTGAGTGTTAGAGGTGGGTCCTGGTGGGAAGTGATTAGATCATGGGGGATGGTTTCTAATGGTTTAACACTATCTTCCTAGTGCAGTCTCGTAAGTGAATTCTCATGAGATTTGATTGTTTAAAAGTGTGTAGCACTTCCCTCTTCATGCTCTCTGTCTTGCTATCATGTGAAGACTGCTTACTTCCTTTCACCTTATGCCATGATCATAAGTTTCCTGAGGCCTCCCGGTCATACTTCCTATACAGCCTGTGGAATTGTGACAGTTAAACCTGTTTTCTTCATAAATTACCCAGTCTCAGGTAGTTCTTGACAGTAAGTTGAGAATGGACTAATACAGCTGGTATTATTATTATTTTTTTTTTTTTTGAGACAGAGTTTCGCTCTTGTTACCCAGGCTGGAGTGCAATGGCACGATGTCGGCTCACCGCAACCTCCGCCTCCTGGGCTCAGGCAATTCTCCTGTCTCAGCCTCCTAAGTCGCTGGGATTACAGGCACGCGCCACCACGCCCAGCTAGTTTTTTGTATTTTTAGTGGAGACGGAGTTTCACCATGTTGACCAGGATGGTCTCGATCTCTCGACCTCGTGATCCACCCGCCTCGGCCTCCCAAAGTGCTGGGATTACAGGCTTGAGCCACCGCGCCTGGCCTACAGCTGGTATTATAATACTCTATGACAGTAGGAGCATTTGCCAAAACTTCCAAACTTGATATAAAAGGTTGTATCAAAGTTGTTTTTTTTTTTTAGCCTAATCTGGTAGACAAAGGTAACATAACTTCCTGATTTTTTACTTATTTTATGTTTTGAGATAGGATCTTGCTCTGTTGCCCAGGCTGGAGTACAGTGGCACAATCATGGCTCACTGAAGGCTTGACTTCCCAGGCTTAAACAATTCTCCCACCTTAGCATCCTAAGTAGATGGGACTAGGCGTACACCACTATGCCTGGCTAATGGGGTATGTGGTATAGGATGGTCTCCAACTCCTGAGCTCAAGTAGTCCTCCCGTCTTGGCCTCCCATAGTGCTGGTATTATAGGTGTGAGCTATCATAACTGGTGTGTATCAAAATTCTTAAGGACCAACCTCTTAATAGTGTAGAGTATCTTCTAAATGCTCTCCAGTACACAGTAAAATATTTGAATGATGAGACTACAAGCAAATTAAATCCATGCTGCAATAACAGATCTGGAATAAGCACCTGCTGTAGACAGAAGACAGTGTTCTGCACTGACTGAGAATATGGTTTTCTAGTGATTGCAATTACCATGTCATTTTTCTTGCTTTTATGTCTTCCCCTGTTCCTCTTGCCTCCCTTAAGATCATGTTCATATTCTTAAGACTTCTTTTCTATGTCCGTATGAGTAAAGTTATACTTTAAAGAGATATTGTCCTTTCAAACAGGTCACCTACAGTGGCTAATTATGCATTGGGGTCTCTACTGAAAAAAAATTCTGTGACTTTATAACTAAACATTTTCAGATGTGAATTTTGGGGAAACTAATATTTAATACTGCTTCTCCTACATGGCAAAACTGCCTATTCTGCTATTTGAAAACCCCCAGAGACTTTCTTTTCTACTATCACTTTTTTCATGTGCTGCCAAAATGAAAACATTTAAATTTATTGTACAAATGGTAGCCAATACAAGTTTTTTAATTAGTAAGATTTTTGTTTAAAGTTTTAATTTTGCATTTTCACTTTTTTGGTAAGGGTGTATGTTATGTATTTAACCTTTGTTAACATTAAAAACTGTGATGTGTGCATAGAATATTACTTTCTAGGGATAAATCTCCCATTTCCTCATTCTTTTGTCTTTTTCTTTCTTGGTCTACTCCCTCATCTTGATAAAATACACCTTTGAGTAGCTTCCTTAAGAATGGGTGTATGGGAGGTAAAATTTTTGAATTATCTGAAAAGCTTATCTTCTTAATTATTATTTTTTAAGGACTAGTATAATAGTATGGAAAGCTTATCTTTTAAAGTCATGCATGATTTATAATTTGATTGGTTAGAGAATTCTGGGTTCAGAATTCAGAATTTTGTATTCATTGTTTTATATTCCTCTGGCATCCAGTATTGCTATTGAAAAGCATGATGCCATTGATGATCTTCATCTAATATATGTAATCATTTTTACTTTTCTTTTTTTTGTTGTTTTGTTTTGAGATAGTTTCACCCTGCCTCTCTAGCTGGAGAGCAGTGGCAATGGTGTTGGCTCACTGCTGCAACCTCCACCTGCCAGGGTTAAGCACTTCTTGTGCCTCAGCCTCCCCAGTAGCTGGGATTACCAGTGTGTGCCACCATTTCTGGCTATTTTTTGTATTTTTCTTAGAGACAGGGTTTTGCCATGTTGGCCAGGCTGGTCTTGAACTTCTGGCCTTAAGTGATCCATCCGCCTTGGCCTCCCGAAGTGCTGGGATTACAGGCGTGAGCCATCGCCCCCAGCCATTTTTTTTTTCTTTTTCTTCTTTCTCTCTGTATCTGAATGGTTTTAGGGTCCTCTCTTTATCTCTGGTGCTTTAAAATTTTACAATGATGTGCCTTCATTCATTTTTCTGGCATTCAGTTGATGCTTTTATTCTGGAAACTTATACTTCTTTCATCCTGAGAACTTATATTGCTTTATTTCGTAAATAATTTTGTCCCCTCCTATTTTGTCTTTCTCTTGTTCTAGAATCCCTCTGATAGATATTGGACTTTTTGAAATAATGCTGTAATTTTTAAGAATCTTTTCTCATAGTTAAGAGAAGACTTAATGCATATGATAGAAAACCCAAAATAATATACAGGTTTAAAGTGGAGGGGTGTCGGGTAATGGCAGCTGTAGAGTTAACAGGACTAAGACACCTTTTTCTTTCTCTCTTTTTTTAACTCTGTTACTCTTTTTTTTTTTTTTTTTGGAGCTGGAGTCTTGTTCTGTCACCCAGGCTGGAGTGCAGTGATGTGATCTCAGCTGACTGCAACATCCGCCTCCTGGGTTCAAACAATTCTCCCTGCCTCAGTCTCCCAAGTAGCTGGGATTACAGGCACCCACCACTATGCCCGGCTAATTTTTGTATTTTTAGTAGAGTTGGGGTTTCACCATGTTGGCCAGGCTGGTCTTGAATTCCTGACCTCAGGTGATCCGCCTGCTTCAGCCTCCCAAAGTGCTGGGATTACAGGCATGAGCCACCACGCCCAGCCTACTCTGTTATTCTTTGTACATACATGGCATCTATTCTGAAGTTTGCCTCATGCCCTGAATAGCTAATGGAGTTTCAGCCCTCATGTCCACATTCTGGGCAGCAAGAAAAAAGAAAGGATGAAGGTCAAAAGCGAGTACTCTATTTCCTAACTCTCTGTTCTTCTCCTTCTCCTCCCCGTCCTCCTCCTCATCATGAGCTATGATCATGTCACTGCACTCCAGCCTGGGTAACAGACACCCTGTTTAAATAACAAAATATGCTAATACACACACACACACACACACACACACACACACACACACACACACACAGACACACACACCCCCAGGCTATTGTGCTCAATGGCATCTGTTTTTATGATGGCTAACTCAAGCTGAGATCATAGAATGTATGCTAACATGAACAGATCTTTACCTTTTGTTTTAAATATTAGTGACCTATTTGTAAAATTTTTCTTAGAATACATATCTGTATTTCCTTATATGTATGCAAAAGCAAAGTCTGGACAAGAAACTAGCAACAGTGATTTAGTCTGGAAGGAGAATTAGGACAGGTTCTTGTTAGCTATTGATAAGTTGAAAGATATTTTTCTTTGTGATAAGTTAACATACAGTTTTCCCCCCAAGGAACATATGCAGGATAAACATATAATCAAAGCTGTAGAACAGCAGCAGCAAGAGGAAGAAGATGAAAAGATTAGAAAATTTATCAAAGCAAAAAAGTGTCTTATACAAATGAGAAAAGAAAAAGAAGCTGAAACACACAGGTAAGCTTTAATAATGTTTAAAATAAAGTACTATGATTTTATGATTATTATGAGAGTAGTCTTTAAGAACAGATATCTTATTTTATATATGACTGGACCATTCAGTGACTTGATTTCCGTTTGGGACATGGGTGTGAGGACATCTTTTTTTTTTTTTTTTTTTTTTTTTGAGACGGAGTTTCTCTCTTGTTACCCAGGCTGGAGTGCAATGGCACGATCTCGGCTCACCGCAACCTCCACCTCCTGGGTTCAGGCAATTCTTCTGTCTCAGCCTCCTGAGTAGCTGGGATTACAGGCACGCACCACCATGCCCAGCTAATTTTTTGTATTTTTAGTAGAGACGGGGTTTCACCTTGTTGACCAGGATGGTCTCGATCTCCTGACCTTGTGATCCACCCGCCTCGGCCTCCCAAAGTGCTAGGATTACAGGCTTGAGCCACCGCGCCCGGCCATGAGGACATCATCTTGTAGACAGTCAGAAACGCTGATCTGCTGTCCCAGAGGAATATGAGCTGAAGATGGCTTTGTGAGCCATTGCTATGTAAGTGGTAGTTGGAGTTGTGGATACAGATGAGCTCACCTAGGGCGAGTAGTAAGAAATGAAGGTGGCATGGTCCCTAGAGAACTCCACTGAAAAGTCAAATGGAAAAATAAGATAATGTGAAAACCAAAGAAGAGTTTCCAGAGATTGGAAGAAAACCAGGGAAACATCAGGGAGAATAGTCTCAGTAAGAAGGGAGCAGTTATCTGTGTTAGGTCAGTAATGGGATTAAGTATAATTTTTAAAATGAAGTATTCATCAGATTTAGAGGACATTGCTTATATTAGTGAGCAGTTTGGTATGGGGTGTAGAGGTAAAAGTAGGAGGCCAGATTGCACTACATGGTGTTTCTCTCTAAATCATGCTTTCCCCTTGTGCAAAATCCTCTGATGGCTTTATATCTCAGAGTCTTTACAATGGCCCATAAGGCTCTCCACCTACCCAAATTTCCATCTTCCCAGTTCATCCCTCCAGCATTATCCCTCAGACCTCTTCTCTTACTATTCTCTCCTCTCCCTCTTCTCACTTGCATTGGAATTGCCTCTGCCTGCTCTAGGGAATGCTCACCTCCAGAGAGCACCTAACTTGCTTTATTAACTCTTTCAGATCTGTACTTAAATTTTACCTTCTCATTGAGGCTTTCTCTGACTACCTTGTTTAAAATTAGACCCCCTCCCCAATTGCTTATCACTTTACCTGTGTTCCCTCCACTCATTGCTTGATAGGTATTTTTTAAATTACTTATTTTTTTTACTGTCCCTCTCCTCCAGCAATCATGAAAGCTCCATTAGGGCAGAGATTCTTATTTTTATTAAAACATTTTTCTTTAGAGCTGAGGTCTTGCTATGTTGCCCAGGCTGGAAGACAATGACTCTTTATAGATGTGATCACAGTGCCCTGTAGCCTAAACCTCATAGCTTCAAGGATCCTTCTGTCTTAGCCTCTTGAGTACGCACCACCATGCCCAACTTCTAATGTTTTTGTTCACTGTTATGTCTGTCCCCAGCAACTGGAATAGTGTCAGGCACATAGTAAGCAATCAATACAACTGCTTAAAATACTGTTTTTTTTTCAATTCTGAAATGTCACCTCTTCTCTGAAGGCTTTTTTTCTCCTTTTTCCATATCATTTTCTAGCTTTCTCATGGATTTACTACCCTTTGCCTTGTATAACTATAAATATATTTGCATAAATATATTTTTATGCAAAAAAATATATTTTCTCCAGTTTAAGTTGTCATTTTCTTGGAGTATGCACTGTATCCTTTCTCATTATTTCTCACATGCTGCTTTGCAAATTCACTCAATGAGTGAATTTGTCACAACAAAATTTTTTATACAATTGCATAAAAATGCCATTTAACATCATGTATTTTATTTTTATTTAAAAATATGGAATGCTTCATGAATTTGCCTGTCATCCTTGCACAGGGGCCATGCTAATCTTCTCTGTATTGTTCCAATTTTAGTATATGTGCTGCCAAAGCAAGCACCAAAATGTATTTGTTCTTATGATATACCAGGCACATGCTTGGCTCTTAACTAAAAAGAGGACTCATTCACTTTCTGACCTGAGGAATCTCATGGTGAATTCGAGAGGCTAAAGCAGGAGGATTACCTGAGGCCAGGAGTTTGAGACCAGTCTGGCCAGCACAGCAAGATCCTGTCTCTCTCTCTCTCTTTTTTTTTTTTTTTAAAGGAACCTTATAGTGTAAAGGGAGAGAGAAATTTAAACAGATCAAGTCAAAGAAGTGCTATGAATAAATTCCACACAGGTATTGAGGTGATGGATATTTAGGATTTTGATAACTTTTATTAGGTTATTTTCTAGATTTTATTTAAATAAAAGCCTTTTATAGCCCCAGGCTTCAGTGATAGAGTAAGCAGGGTAGTCTGATAAAGTACTGAAATATTTTCTGTAACCAGGTACAGTAGCTTATGCCTGTAATCCCAGCACTTTGGGAACCGAGACAGGTGGATCACTTGAGGTCAAGAGTTCGAGACAAGCCTGGGCACATGGTGAAACCCCCTCTCTACTAAAAATACAAAAATTAGCTGGGCCTGGTGATGGGTGCCTACAATCCCAGCTACTCAGGAGGCTGAGGCAGGAGAATTGCTTGAACCTGGAGGCAGAGGTTGCAGTGACCCAAGATCTTGTCACTGCACTCCAGGCTGGGTGACAGTGAGACTGTCTCAAAAACATTTTTTTTTCTTTTCTTTAATACGGTTTCACTCTGTCACTCAGGCTGGAGTACAGTGGTACACAGCTCACTGTCACCTTGAACCCGTGGGCTCAACCAATCCTCTGGCCTCAGCCTCCCGATGCAAGTGGGAGTCCCCAGCTAGGGACTACAGGTGTGCGCCACCACACTTGGTTAATTTTTTAAAACAATTTTTTGTAGAGATGAGGTCTTGCCATATTACCGAAGCTGGTCTCTAACTCCTGAGCTCAAGTGATCCTCCCACCTCAGCCTCCCAGAGTGTTGAAATTAGAGGCATAAGCTACCATACCTGGCCTAAAATGTTTTTCAATGTAGATAATTTTAAGATCTTATTTCTTACATAGACATACACACACAGACATATGTACTATATATATAACATATTATACATATGTGTATAATACATATATGTATTAATGTGTTTTATATATATTATACATATTACTCTCTTTAGATTTTTAGAATACATGTTACTTTACAGTTAAAAATAATTTCCAGCCGGGCGCGGTGGCTCACGCCTGTAATCCCAGCACTTTGGGAGGCTGAGGCGGGTGGATCACGAGGTCGAGAGATCGAGACCATCCTGGTCGACATGGTGAAACCCCGTCTCTACTAAAAATACAAAAAAACTCAAAAAAACTAGCTGGGCGTGGTGGCGCGTGCCTGTAATCCCAGCTACTCAGGAGGCTGAGGCAGGAGAATTGCCTGAACCCAGGAGGCGGAGGTTGCGGTGAGCCGAGATCATGCCATTGCACTCCAGCCTGAGTAACAAGAGCGAAACTCCGTCTCAAAAAAAATAAAATAAAATAATTTCCACTTATAAAATAATCAATGTATGTAAGGAGCAGTGGGGCTCCTGTTAGTTTTGTAAGAGACTGCAAAGTATTTCAGACTCCCTAATTAAATTATATTGGCTCCACTGGACATCTGTTCATGCAGATTTGACAAGTGTGGTTATTTTGTTATAGGCTTATGGAGGAACGAAGAGAAAGAATACATAACTTCTTGAGTGAACTAATGAAAGAGAAACTTGACAATGAAGATATGATTATTGCTAGAGATATTGCAGAAGCTGAAGCTGAATGGGAAAAAAGAGAAAGAGAAAAAGATGAAAAAAACAAAGCAGAATTAAAAGCCATTGCAGAATATAGAGCCATTGTGGTACACAATTCAATTATTAAAATAAAAACAGAAAGACAAAGTTAGGGTCTTTCTACTGTGGTTTCCATCCCATCTGCCTCTCTAACCAAAAACTAGCCAAGATGTTAAAAACAATGTATGAATTATATTCCTATATTTTTGAAATTGGACAATGTTTACTTCCTAACAAAGATGACAATCAGTTACAAATAAGATATTTATAGATGCAAAATAATAATCTTATCTGTTTCAGAACCATCTGAAATGCAAAGGTTATTTGGTATACTTTTCATTTGTATGTTTTAAAGACAAACCACGTAAAAATTATCCTATTACATTTCTATTTTTTAATCTTTCAAAACTTATGTCCTACATGACTGATTATCATAATATTTAATTTGGGTAGTTTATACACATTAGAACAATTAATTTTTTACTTACATATATTTCCCTTCCTTGAGAAGATCTTCTTTTCTTTTCCTGTGTTTTCTTTTTCAAGCCAATAAAGATTGTCCTTTATCACTTGGGTGTTTTCCGATATTCAGGAAATAGAATAAAAACCAAAGTAAACTGGCCTCATGGGAACTACCCCAGAGGTGTGCAGTTTTCTCCTGCTTTGCTCCTGGCTGACTCTCCTCTGCTTGCAGCTCTTTAATTCTGTGCCTTTTTAGACAGGACTGGTTGCTAAAACAGGTTTTAATTTGTTTCCTTTGCTTGTAAACATCTAGATGAAAAATAAAGAGGAAGAAGAAAGACAAAGAAAAATAGAGGCTAAAGAACAATTGCTGGCTGTCATGAAAGCAGATCGGATTTTCTGGGAACATGAAAAGGAAAAAAAATGCAAAGCTGATAAAAAACACCAAGAAGTTCAAGATGCCCATATTCAGCAAATGGTAATTATTCCTGAATGTTTATACTTACTTTAACAATAATTATGTAATACAGAATTCATGCTAGATTTTCTATATCCCAAGTAGTTTGTCAGGTAAGAAAAAATGGTCATTATGGTTATGACACAATAAAATATATTTGAAATGTGAGGTTTCTGTTTTTATCTCCAGTGAAGTTCGCAGGCGAGTTTTATCTTTTAAATGAATGTTTATCCTTCTTTAGTGTCTATTATACTCTAGTAAATATTAAAGAAAATAGAAATGAACGTAGCAGGCCATAATGCTCATCTTTTACTTTTTTCCCACTTCTCAGATACTATGATTGGGATCTCATAGGTTTCAGATTTGAAGTGAATGGACATAACAGATTTTAAGAGATGTGTAGAGGATCTGGCATCCAATCCTTTTTAACTAAAACTTGTTTTCAAAATGGCTGTGCCATTTTCCATTCCTACCAGTAATGTATGCAAGCACAGCTTACTACACATACTCACCAACACTTGATATTGTCATACCTTAACTCTTCTGGTATAGTGATATCTCATGACTTTATTTTACATTTCTCTAATGACCAAAGATAATGGACATCTATTCACATCCTTGCTAGCCATTTGTATACCTTCTTTTATGAAGTGTCTATTTAAAAGTGTTGCCAATTTTTAATTGGTTTGTTTTCTTAGTGCTGAGGTTTTTTTAAATTAATTTTTAGTGTGGTAAAATATACATAACATAAAAAATGCCATTTCAAGCACAGTTAAGTGTATAGTTCAGAGGCATTAAGTACATTCACATTGATCATCGCTACTATACATCTCCAGGATTTTTCATCACCGTGTACTAAAACTCTGAACTGTAACTTCTCATCCCCTCTTTCCTCCAGTCTGGGTAACTTCTGTTCTACTTTCTGTCTCAATGAGTTTGATTATTCTAGATACCTCATATAAGTGGAATCAGACAATATTTGTCCTTTTCTGTGTGGCTTATTTCACTTAACATGTCTTCAGCATTCTTCCATGTTGTAATATGTCTATGAATCACTTTCATTCCTTTTTAAAGCTGAGTAATATTCCATTGTGTATATATACCATATTTTGTTTATCCCATACATCCATCAAAGGATATTTGGGTTGTTTCCATCTTTGGCTATTGCGAATAATGTTTTTGTGAACACTGTTACATAAATATTTGTTCAAGAATCCACTTTGAATTCTTTTGGTTATATAGCAAAAGAAAAAAAAGTGGAAATTCTGAATCATATTAATTTTTAATATTTTGAGATGTCATGTTTTCTACAATAGCCGCACTATTTTACATTCCCACCAGCAATGCACAAGGATTTTGCCAAACAACTTGTTTTTCTTCTTTTTATTTAATAGCCATTGCAATTGGTTTGAAGCAGTATCTCATTGTAGCCTAATGATTAGTGATGTGGAGTATCTTTTAATGCACTTTTATATATCTTCTTTGGAGAATGCATATTCCAATACTTGCCCATTTTTGTTTTTTTATTTGGGATGGAGTTTTGCTGTCACCCAGGCTGGAGTGCAGTGGTGCGATCTTGGCTCATTGCAACCTCCATCTCTAGGGTTCAAGCAATTCTTTTGCCTCAGGCTCCCAAGTACCTGATATTATAGGTGCCCACCACTACACCAGGCAAATTTTTGTATATTTAGTAGAGATGGGGTTTCACCATGTTGGCCAGGCTAGTCTTGAACTCCTGACCTCAAATGATCTGCTTACCTTGGCCTCCCAAAGTGCTAGGGTTACAAGCATGAGCCAATGTGCCCGGCCTCCATTTTTGAATTGGATTTTTTGTTGTTGCATTTTAGAAGTTTTAAAAATATTCTGTATATCATCAGATATATGATTTGCAAATGTCTTCTCCATCCCATGAGTTACCTTTTCACTTTGTTGATATTTTTGATGTATAAAAGTTTAATTTCTGCCTGGGTGCCAAAATATAGTTTGCTGTTTTAATCAGGATCAAATAAGATCAGTATTTGGAATCCTTCTGATTTACTTGCTGAAGTCTTCAAGAAGTTTTCATGATCAAATACTTGGTTCTTCTTAGATATAATTTTTAAAGAAAAGTCAGAATACTTGATTTTTTCTGCCTTATTTTCCAGTTTTCAGGATAATTAGCTATTATCTTCCAAATGTACTTGTTATTTTATCTGTTAGCATTTCTAGGATTTTAAGCCTAATTTTTTGGAGACTATTCTTTATAAATTTGTATTTATGCTTAATGCACATCAAATGTGAGGTACCAATCATATGTTCATCATAGTAATTCTTTACTTCCATTGTCACTTCCTTTCTGTGCTTCAAATGGTTCTTTCTGTTCCCTCAATATTTTTTCTACAAACATTTACTAAACTAACATATCTGAATTGCTGCTTATTAAGTTCCCACGTTAGCATTTTACCTTTGATGAGAGATAGATTTCAGTCTTTTTTTTTTTTTTTTTTAACTTTTTCTCCAGTCTTATTGACATTTTCTACTTTTTAAAACTTTGGTATTTTATCCCCAATTTCACAAACAGTATGTAAACTTGATTTTGAATTGTAGCACTCAATAATGAAAATTTTGATATTTCACATTAGAATGGTTGTTCTATTCCATCAAAAATTTAAATTTATGGTAGGTATCAGATTTGGGCTACTGTTTTGTGCCAACATTTTGGATTGTGAGAACTATTTTTATGAAAATTAAATACAATCCTAAGTAGAAACAAAGTAACTGTTATTTTATTATTTATTTATTTATTTTTGAGACAGAGTCTTTCTCTGTTGCCCAGACTGGAGTGCAGTGGCGCGATCTCAGCTCACTGCAACGTCTGCCTCCGAGTTTCAAGCAATTCACTGTCTCAGCCTCCCCAGTAACTGGGATTACAGGTGTGTGCCACCACACCCAGCTAATTTTTGTATTTTTAGTAGAGACGGGGTTTCACTATCTTGGCCAGGTTGGTCTTGATCTCCTGACCTCGTGATCCACTCACCTTGGCATTCCAACATGCTAGGATTAAAGGCATGAGTCACCGCACCCCACCAGTAACTGTTATTTTAGAAAATAAACTCAGCATTTCTTAAAATGCCACAAAGAATACAAAATGAAAAGTTGCCAACCAGAGCATCACAGAAAAGCCATAAATATAATCTCATCTAATGTAAATTAATATAAGCAATTAAAATACAAAATTTTTATAAAATGGTAAATTGGCTTTTGGCAAATTGCCTACTTGCTTCACTCAGTGCTTATCAACCTACATTGACAAATGTCACTCATTGTTCCAATTTCAAATTTTTGGGAAATAGATAATATAAATGCTTTAATTTAGTCCAGAATTCACTCCTGATTTAATCTTATGTGGCTGGGGACATGGCATATTGGGGCTGACCCAGCACTGTAGAATTGAGTGAATTCCTCCAGAATAGTGGGTGAATAGAGACAATGGTGAGTATGCATTCTAAATCACCAGCATTCACATCTTCTAAGTGGTTGAAACAGGATTCTAACCTCAGTTACCTGACTTTTATCTAAATTTCATACTTTCTGCTATTTCACTATGTTGTTTCTTTGAAAATGTGTCACATAAAGCTATAAATAAAGGTTTCATTCAGCGACTACTTTGAGCATGATGCTATTCTAAGAAGCATAGAAGAGTTTCAGAAATAAATGATAGTATATAGTTGTCAAATCAGAACTTGTAAAACATCAATGATTTTAGAAAATTATACCTACATTTTCAAATGCTACCTATATTTAAAAAGTTTGTGTTCTTAACCAATATTAAATTTCCTTTCTTTCCCAAATAGGCCAAAAATAAGTTTGATGCAAAGCAAGCAAAACAAGCAGAATTAGATTATTACAGACTTACTGAAGCTCTTGTGGCTGTAAAGGAGAAAGAATTTCAGGACTATGCCAGAGAGGTAATTGAACTTGAATCAGAAACAACAAATAAATATATTTACCCTCTTGTAAAAGCTGTACAGGAAGGACCTGGAGGTGGCCGTGGACCAGTGTTTGTGGACAGAGGTGGAATAAGACCCAGCTATCAGGCAAATGATATTACTGGAGTCCAGCTCCCATTTTATAACCCTCAGGGACCAAAATATAATTTTCAAAAGTCAAAGAGAAGGCTAGGTTTTACATGGTAGAAAAAAATTATTTTTAACATTGTGAAGACTTAAGTGGTAGCATATATGAGCTACAAATGTAAGTGGATTATATACTTATAATTTCTGTTAATAAACTGTTCTCCATCTAAGTATAATTATGTCTGATTTAATTGACTCTTCACAGTATTTCTTTTGTGTATATATAAAACCCCAATTTTGAGATTTCTTTTTTAAACTGAGGTAAAATACACAGGTAAAATTTACTTCTTAAATGTACATTCAGTGGTATTAAATACGTTCACAATATTATGTGGCCATGAGCATTGTGTAGTTCTAGAATTTTTCAGTGCTCTGACTGGAAACCCTGTACTCATTAAGCAGTCACTCCCCATTCGCCTTCCCCACAGCCCCTGGTAACTGTTGATCTGCTTTGCCTATACTGGGTATTTTGAATAAACAATCGTACTGTGGCCTTTTGTGTCTGGCTTATTTCACTTAGCATATTTTCAGGGTTCATCCATGTTGTGCCATGTGTAAGTGCCTCAATTCTGTTAATGGCTGAATAATATTCTTGATATATTTCTTTTCTCCTCAGGAGAAATTCATATGATTGTTTTGTCCTTCAGTAGTTAGTATCAAATAATTACATACCAGCATTATTACACTAATGTGATTACTGAATGAAGTTTTAAGACTTCTTTGTCGGGGGAGGGGATCCAAGATGGCCGAGTAGGAGCAGCTCTGGATTGCAGCTCCCAGTGAGAGCCTGGAGGGTGAGTGGATGCTGCATTTCCAGACAGATTTTTATTGCCCACAGACCAAGAGATTCCCAGGTGGAGGAGTGCCATGGGTATCCAGCGTGGCTGTACCAGCGCAAGCCTCTCCACACAAAAACTCAGACAGGTCTGGGCGCCATTTCAGCTGGTGACTGGAGGACCTGGGAGACAGAGTCACCCATTCAACTGATAAAAAGGGGAATGAAATAGGGAGCCAGGACAGGAGATTCCCAGGTGAAAAAGCGCCACCAGTCTCCAGCGCAGCTGTTTCAGCCAGCACAGCAGATCTCTACACAAAATCTCACACAAATCCAGGAGCCTTTTCAACAGGTGACTGGAACGCCTGGGAGAGTCACTCGTTCAACTGAAAAAAAGGGGACTGAAACAGAGCCAGGCCAGGAGATTCCCAGGTGAAAAAGTGCCACGAGCCCCTAGTGTGGCTGTTTCAGCCAGCACAGCAGGTCTCTGTACAAGAACTCACACAAATCTGGGTGCCATTTAAACTGGTGACTGGAATGCCTGGGAGACAGAGTCACCTGTTCAACTGAAAAAAAGGGGTCTGAAGCAAGGAGCCAGGTGATCAGGCATGACCAGTCCCACCACCACAAAGACCAGCAATCGGAAACACTCTGGATTGAGAGTTTGACAGCAAACACAGCTGAACTGGGATGGTCCAGCTCTGTTGGGGGTGGGCATCCACCATTAATGAGGCAGTCCACCACTACCAAGGCAGTCTGCAATTGCTGAGGCAGTCTGCCATTGCTAAGGCAGTCTGCCATTACAGAGAGAGTCCGCCATTACAGAGGCAGGGTGCCATTGCAGAGGCAAATCTAAATATACCCTTATAAACAGGACTGCAGGGAAGTTCACACAGCAGCTGGGTAGAGCCCAGAGTAGCTCAGAAATGCCTCTGCTGGTAGATTGTGACTAGGTTGCCTCCTTGCTGGGCAGGGCATCCCTGAAAAAAAGGCAGCAGCACTACAGAAACTTATAAATAAAGCCCTACCTTCCCAGGACAGAGCACCTGGGAAAAAAAAGGTGGTCATGAGGTCTGCTGCAGCAGACTTAAACGCACCTGCCCAGCAGCTCTGAATGGAACAACGGAGCTAACAGCTCAGCACTAGAGCTCCTATCAAGGACAGACTGTCTCCTCAAGCAGCTCCCTGACCCCTGTATATCCAAAGAGTCACCTCATAAAGGAGAGCTCAGACTGACATCTTGCAAGTATCCTTCTGGGACAAAGATAGCAGAAGAAAAAACTGGCAACAACCCTTACTCTACTGCAGCCACTATAGGTGAGCCCAAGGCAAGCAGGGTCTGGAGTGAACCTCCAGCAGTCCTACAGCAGAGGGGCCTGACTGTTAGAAGGAAAACTAAGAAACAGAAAGAAATAACTTCATCATCAACAAACAGGACGTCCACTCAGAGACCACATCTGAAAGTCACCAAAAATAAAGACCACAGGTAAATAAATCCACAAAGATGGGAAGAAACCAGCGGAAAAAGGATGAAAACACCCAAAACCAGAATGCCTCTCCTTCTCCAAGAGATCAAAACTTCTTACCAGCAAGGGAACAAGGCTGGATGGAGAATGAGTCTGATGAATGGACAGAAACAGGCTTCAGAAGGTGGGTAATAATAAACATCTCTGAGCTAAAAGAACATGTTCTAACACAATGCAAATAAACTAAGAACCTTGAAAAAAGGTTTGACGAAATGCTAATGAGAAGAAACAGCTTAGAGAGGAACATAAATGAATTGATGGAGCTGAAAAACAACATGAGATTCATGAAGCATACAAAAGTTTCAATAGCCGAATTGACCAGGCAGAAGAAAGGATATCAGAGATCGAAGATCAACTTAATGAAATAAAATGAGAAGGCAAGATTAGAAAAAAAAAAAAAAAAAAAAAGTAAAAAGAAATGAACAAAGCCTTCAAGAAATATGGGATTATGTGAAAAGGCCTAATCTACATTTGAAAGGTGTACCTGAATGTGACAGAGAGAATGAATCTTAGCTGAAAACACTCTTCAGGACATTATCCAGGAGAACTTCCCCAACCTAGCAAGGCAAGCCAATATTCAAGTCCAGGAAATACAGAGAACACCACAGAGATATTCCTTAAGAAGAGCAACCCCAAGGCACATAATCATCAGATTTACCAGGGTTGAAATGAAGGAGAAAATGCTAAGGGCAGCCAGAGAGAAAAGCTGGGTCACCCACAAAGGGAAGCCCATTTGACTCAAAGCAGATCTCTCAGCAGAAACCCTACAAGCCAGAAGAGAGTGGGGGCCAATATTCAACATCCTTAAAGAAAAGAATTTTCAACCTAGGATTTCATATCCAGCCAAACTAAGTTTCATAAGTGAACAAGAAAAAAATCCTTTATGAACAAGCAATTACTCAGAGATTTAATCACCACCAGGCCTGCTTTACAAGAGCTCTTGAAAGAAGCACTACACATAGAAAGGAACAACCAGTACCAGCCACTCCAAAAACATGCAAAATGGTAAAGAACATCAACATCATCAAGAATCTGCATCAACTAACAGCCAGCAGGCATCCAAGTGGCAGTATCAAATTCACACATGACAATATTAACCCTAAATGTAAATGGGCTAAATTCCCTAATCAAAAGACACAGACTGGCAAATTGGATAAAAAGCCAAAACCCATCAGTGTGCTGTATCCAGGAAACCCATCTCACATGCAAGAATGCACAAAGGCTCAAAATAAAGGGATGGAGGAAGATCTACCAAGCAAATGGAGAGCAAAAAAAAGCAGGAGTTGCAATTCTTGTCTCTGATAAAATAGACTTTAAAGCAACAAAGATCAAAAGAGACAAAGAAGGATATTACATAATGGTAAAAGAATCAATGCAACAAGAAGAGCTAACGATCCTAAATATATATGTACCTAATACAGGAGCACTCAGATACATAAGGCAAGTTCTTAATGACTTAAAAAGACAGTCAGACTCCCACACAGTAATAGTGGGAGACTTTAACACCCCACTGTCAATATTAGACTGATCAACCAGACAGAAAATTAACAAGTATACCCAGGACTTGAACTCAGACCTGGACCAAGCAAACCTAATAAACATTTACAGAACTCTCCACCTCAAGTCCACAGAATATACATTCTTCTCAGCACCACACTGCACCTACTCTAAAATTGACCACATAATTGGAAGCAAATCACTTCTCAGCAAACGCAAAAGAATGGAAATCATAACAGTCTCTCAGACCACTGTGCAATCGAGTTAGAACTCAGAATGCAGAAACTAACTCAAAACCACACAGCTTCATGGAAACTGAACAACCGACTCTCGAATGTTGACTGGCAGAAAGAAAGATGTTCTTTGAAACCAACGAGAATGAAGACACAACATACCAGAATCTCTGGGACACATTTAAAGCAGTCTCTAGAGGAAAATATATAGCAATAAATGCCCACATGAGAAGAAGGGAGAGATCTAAAATTGACACCCTAGCATCAAAATTGAAAGAGCTAGAGGAGCAAGATCAAAAAAAACTCAAAACCTAGCAGAAGACAGGAAATAACTAAGATCAGAGCAGAACTGGAGATAGAGAAACAAAAAACCCTTCAAAAAATCAATAAATACAGGAGCTGGTTTTTCAAGAAGATCAACAAAATAGACCACTAGCCAGATTAATAAAAAAGAAAAGAGAGAATAACCAAATAGATGCAATAAAAAAACGATAAAGGGGATATCACCACAGACTCCACAGAAATTCAAACCATCATCAGAGATTATTACACACAACTCTATGCACATAAACTAGTAAACCTGGAAGAAATGGATAAATTCCTGGACACTTGCCTCCTCCCAAGCCTAAACCAGGAAGAAGTCGAAACCCTGAATAGACCAATAACAAGGTCTGAAGTTGAGGCAGCAATTAAGAGCCTGCCACCCAAAAAAAGCCCATGTCCAGATGGGTTCATAGCCGAATTCTACCAGACATACAAAGAGGAGCTGGTACCATTCCTTCTGAAACTATTCCAAATAATCCAAAAAGGGGGAATCCTTCCCAAATTATTTTATGAAACCAACATCATCCTGATACCAAAACCCAGCAGAGACTCAACAAGAAAAGAAAACTTCAGGCCAATATCAATGATGAACAGAGATGCAAAAATCTTCAGTAAAATTCTGGCAAGCCGATTGCAACGGCACATCAAAAAACTTATCCACCATGATCAAGTAGGATTCATCCCAGGGATGCAAGGCTGGTTCAACATACACAAGTCTATAAATGTAATTCACCACATAAACAGAACCAAAGACAAAAACCACATGATTATCTCAATTGATGCAGAGAAGGCCTTTGACAAAATTCAACAGCCCTTTATGCTAAAAACCCTCAATAAACTAGGTATCGTGAAAATGGCCATACTGCCCAAAGTAATTTACAGATTCAATGCTATCCCATCAAGCTACCAACGACCTTCTTCACAGAACTGGAAAAAAACACCTTAAACTTCATATGGAACCAAAAGAGAGCCCGCATAGCCAAGTCAATTCTAAGCAAAAAGAACAAAGCAGGCCAGGCGCGGTGGCTCAAGACTGTAATCCCAGCACTTTGGGAGGCCGAGGCGGGTGGATCACGAGGTCGAGAGATCGAGACCAACCTGGTCAACATGGTGAAACCCCGTCTCTACTAAAAATACCAAAAATTATGGGCATGGTGATGCGTGTCTATAATCCCAGCTACTCAGGAGGCTGAGGCAGGAGAATTGCCTGAACCCAGGAGGCAGAGGTTGCGGTGAGCCAAGATCGTGCCATTGCACTCCAGCCTGGGTAACAAGAGCGAAACTCCGTCTCAAAAAAAAAAAAAAAAAAAAAAAAAAAGAACAAAGCAGGAGGCATCACACTACTGGACTTCAAACTATACTACAAGGCTACAGTAATCAAAACAGCATGGTACTGGTACCAAAACAGAGATATAGACCAATGGAACAGAACAGAGGCTTCGGAGGCAACATAACATATCTACAACCATCTCATCTTTGACAAACCTGACAAAGACAAGAAATGGGGAAAGAATTCCCTGTTTAATAAATGGTGTTGGGAAAACTGGCTAGCCATGTGCAGAAAGCAGAAACTGGATTCCTTCTGACACCTTACACTAAAATTAACTCCAGATAGATTAAAGATTTAAACATAAGACCTAACACCATAAAAACGCTAGAAGAAAATCTACGCAAAACCATTCAGGACATAGGTGTAGGCAAGGACTTCATGACCAAAACACCAAAAGCATTGGCAAGAAGAGCCAAAATAGACAAATGAGACCTAATCAAACTCCACAGCTTCTGCATGGCAAAAGAAACAAGTCATTAGCGTGAATTGGCATCCAACAGAATGGGAAAAAAATTTTGCAGTCTACCCATCTGACAAAGGGCTGATATCCAGAATCTACAAAGAACTAAAAACAGATTTACAAGAAAAAAACAAAGAAGTCCATTCATAAGTGGGCAAAGGATATGAACAGACACTTTACAAAAGAAGACATACATGAGGCCAACAAACATATGAAAAAATGCTCATCATCACTGGTCATTAGAGAAATGCAAATCAAAACTACATTGAGATACCATCTCACGCCAGTTCGAATGGCAATCATTAAAAAAATCTAGAGACAGCCGGGCGCGGTGGCTCAAGCCTGTAATCCTAGCACTTTGGGAGGCCGAGGCGGGTGGATCACGAGGTCAAGAGATCGAGACCATCCTGGTCAATATGGTGAAACCCCGTCTCTACTAAAAACACAAACGAGGTCAAGAGATCGAGACCATCCTGGTCAATATGGTGAAACCCCGTCTCTACTAAAAATACAAAAAATTAGCTGGGCATGGTGGCACATGCCTGTAATCCGAGCTACTCAAGAGGCTGAGGCAGGAGAATTGCCTGAACCCAGGAGGCGGAGGTTGTGGTGAGCCGAGATCCCGCCATTGCACTCCAGCCTGGGTAATAAGAGCAAAACTCCGTCTCAAAAAGAAAAAAAAAAGAAAAGAAAACAAAAACAAAAACCAAAACAAACAAAAAAATCTAGAGACAACAGATGCTGGAGAGGATGTGGAGAAATAGGAACACTTTTACACTGTTGGTAGGAGTGTAAATTAGTTCAACCATTGTGGAAGACAGTGTGGCGATTCCTTAAGGATCTAGAAATAGAAATTCCATTTGACCCAGCAATCCCATTACTGGGTATATATCCAAAGGATTATAAATCGTTCTACTATAAGGACACATGCACACGAATGTTCATTGCAGCATGGTTTACAATAGCAAAGACCCGGAACCAACCCAAATGCCCATCGATGATAGACTGGACAGGGAAAATGTGACACATATACACCATGGAATATTATGCAGCCATCAGAAACGATGAGTTCGTGTCCTTTGTAGGGACATGGATGAACCTGGAAACCATCATTCTCAGCAAACCGACACAAGAGCAGAAAATCAAACACTGCATGTTCTCACTCATAGGCGGTTGTTCAACAATGAGAACACATGGACAACGGGAGGGGAGCACTACACACTAGGGTCAGTTGGGGGGAATTGGGGATGGATAGTGGGGGGTGGGGAGTTGGGGAGGGATGGCATGGGGATAGGTGAAGGGGAGGAAGATAGCAAATCACACTGCCATGTGTGTACCTATGCAACAATCTTGCATATTCTTCACATGTACCCCAAAACCTAAAATACAATAAAAAATAAATAAATAGAAAAGAAGTTTATAGCGAAGGACCAGGGCTAAGGGAGGGAGGCATAAAATGCATTCTGAGACCTGTAACTCATTCTGGGAGGGAGCAGGGAGTGGGAGAAGAGGCAAGAGATGAGGTGCGAGATTTAGAGAGACCAATCTCAAATAACCTTGGGTACTATGCAGAGCGGAATGTAATGCTTTGTAATGAAACATAAAGAAAAAAATATATATATATATATTTATATACTTTTTAAAAGACTTTTTTGTGGTTTAATAGAGTATATCTCATTAGACATGTTACACATTATCATGTTTTGAAGTCACTTAAAATAATTATGTACGTAGTTGTGCCAAGTTGAGACAACAAAACTTGTTTCCACAGAGACAAAGCAGATTAGCAGTTACCAGGGGCTGTGGGTAAGGGAAATGGGGAGTAACTGCTTAATGAGTATGGGGTTTCTAGGTGGAGCACCAAAAACTTCCAGAACTAGATAAAGGTAATGGCTACACAATATTGTGAATGTATTTAGTACCACTGAATTTTGTGTGATTTTCTGAACTGCTGCACCTGTTGCTGTTTTTTCATTTCCTATTGTGGTAAAAAACACAGAACACGTAATTTAACATTTTAACCACTTCTAAGTGTATAGTTCAATAGTGTTAAGTACATTCATATTACTAGACAATCCGCAGAATTTTTTCATCTTGCACAATTGAAACTCTGTATATAATGTATACAACAAACAACTGGTTTCCATTTCTGCCTCCCCTGAGCTACTGGGAAACACCATATTGTTTCTATGAATTTTGACCTCTATGGTTTATGTCCTTTTGTAACTATTTCATTTAGTGTAATGTCTTCAAGGTTCATCCATGTTGTAGTTTATGTCAGTTTTCTTCCTTTTTAAAGCTGAATACGCCATTGTACGTATAGGACATTTTGTTAATCATTCCTTCATCAGTGGACACTTGGTTTGCTTCTACCTCTTGGCTATCGTGAATAATGCTGCTTTAAACAGGGATGTATAAATAACTCCCTGTTATTTATCCTTTCCATTCCTTTAGATATATACTGAGAAGTAGAACTGCTGAATCATATAATTTTAAACTTTGGAAACTCATAATCTTGTCCATAGCAGCTGAACCATTTTACATTTCCAACAGTGCACAAGGTGCACATCCTCACCAGCATGTATTTTTGACAGCAGACATCCTGAGTGGCTGTGAGATGACATCTCATTGTGATTTTGACTTGAATTCCCTAAGAATTAGTGACATTTAACATTTTTTTCATATGCTTGCTGGCCATTTGTCTATCATCTTTAGAGAAATGTCTGTTCAAGTCCTTTGTCCATTTTTTCATCAGTTCTTTTGTTGAATTGTAGTTATTATATATTCCAGATAGACCCCTTATCAGAGATATGATTTGCAAATATTTTTCCTTCCTTAGATTGCCGTTTCATTGTGTCCTTTGCTTATTTCTCTTCAGAAACGTATTTTACTTTCACCAAAAAAAAAAAAAAAAAAAAAAAAAAAACAAAACCCTGTTCTTTTTGCTTAATATAGTCTAGAGACACAGCATAGCAGACCTAAGTATCTTCATTCCTTTTCCAACTGACAGTATTCTCTTGCAAGGGTGTAATCGTTTATTCAACCAGTGGCATATCAATAGATACTTCTGTGGTTTCATCTTCTATTACAAATTCTGTAATTAACAGCTTTCTGCCTTTTTCTTTCTTTTTTTTTTTAATCAGTTAACCTTTGAGATAGATTTCTACAAATGGGAATGGTGGGTAAAAGTGTAAATTGTTCAGTGTATCATTCTCTAAGAGACCAAGTCTTAGAACAAAAATTACTTATGTCATGATCCTCTTAGAATCTGATAAAACTTAGTGGCTTTTTCAGCAGTAAAGTACACACACACATATACTCTACAATTCTGCATATAGTTTTAAGGACTTTCACAATGCCCTCTCATAAACTGCACAGCACAGTGACTAACAAACATATATCCAATATTGTGGCTCAGTATATGTGGGTTGTACTTTTCAAAAATGGCAGATTCTGCAGGCAACCATCATTCTAAGTTACTGTTTGGGGGGCTTGTGGACCTCAAGTGTTAAAAAATGTACTGTTTTGAAGGAATAAAATAGGTGGTACTGAAAACAACACTGTATCTACTGATTCAGACATACTGAGGAACCAGGGTGAACTCACAAAGGCACAGTTGGTGGGACAATTTAAACTTTTGAAACAAACTATCTGACGTCGGTAAGACTAGCTTGAGGTAGTTCAACGTATTAAATACACTATTCCTTTTGATGACATGCTATTTGTAAAGTTGGATTTTCAGCAGTTCGTGGGATAAGATTCATATACTACACAAAATCAGAGTATCATAGGAGGATGGTGTATGTAATGTTTCCAAAGTTTGAGACTTTGTGCTGTGACCAACAGCTGCACACATGCCATTAGTTAACTCGTTGTGGTTAACAATGCAATTGTAAAAATATTTTTTAAAATTTCAAATGGCTAAGTTGTTAGATATACTTTAACTATGTAAACATGTTTTATTAGAGACTGGGTCTCACTCTGTGGCCCAGGGTGGAATGCAGTGCAGAATCACAGCTCACTGCAGCCTCAAGCTCTAGGACTCAAGCAATCCTCCTGCCTCAGCCTCCCAAAGTTTTGGGATTATAGGTGTGCTCCTGGCCTTTTAAACTATTTAATAAACAGATCTGTTAACCTATTTCTTCTGCCCACGGTTAACACCATGTTAAAATTATTCAGACACAAAGGTAAAGTGAACCAAGAAAGTCTGGGAATTTCTGCCGTATGTTGTTTCCTTTAAATTATATATATACCGGTAATTAGTAATTTTAGATAGCTATCTTTCCCCATATTATAAAACAGAAAGTAAGTTTCTACCAAATGGCTAATTACATAAATGTTATACAACCAACTTAGCCTGAGTGGAGGCTAACTTAAACACCGGACATTACTAGTTCTTCGGCCTGATATACACAATTTATTTTACTTTCAATTGGGCTGGACTTTCCACCAGAGTACATTAAAAAGAAAGGTAAGGCTACACAAATGTTTTTAAATAATCACAAAGTAATTCAGTAAATAGAACTGAATGGCACAGCAGTGGAAATGCAACTGCATTCATCTGGTAAGAGAAACTCATAGATAAAATCTGTGGGAAAGACATAAATTGGAACAAGACATTCTGAGTACTGAGAGGTCTTTGATGGGGGCAGGGAAATGTATGTTATTAATCAATATTTAAAAGTAAAAAGTTGGCTGGGCGCGGTGGCTCACGCCTGTAATCCCAGCACTTTGGGAGGCCGAGGCGGGCGGATCACAAGGTCAAGAGATCGAGACCATCCTGGTCAATTTGGTGAAACCCCATCTCTACTAAAAATACAACATTAGCTGGGCATGGTGGCGCGTGCCTGTAATCCCAGCTACTCGGGAGGCTGAGGCAGGAGAATTGCCTGAACCCAGGAGGTGGAGGTTGCGGTGAGCCAAGATCGTGCCATTGCACTCCAGCCTGGGTAACAAGAGTGAAACTCTGTCTCCGAAAAAAAAAAAAAAGTAAAAAGTTATAAGGTAAGAAAATATTTAGTAAAGAAACCTAGAAAGTAAATAAAAAAGCAAATTCATGACTAAAGTATCTTAATACACAATTTGCAGTTTGTTACACTCACATTTTATACATTTTCTTGGATAAAGCTTCTAAGAACACTCCAGATTTTGAGAGTTTAATAATATTCAGCTGTTAACAAACTACTAAATGTTCAGAATGTTTTTTTCCATAGGCATGTACTTTTTTTCACCGTCTGTATCAACATAACTAGGCATACATTTTCAATGACTCACTTTCAAGTTAACTAAGTGCATTTTCCCTATATTTAAGTAGAAGTCAATTAACATTTATGTTTACATGACTTCACTTATAGGCAAAGGATCTATTACAACGGTCCTAATGCTGAAGAAAATGCAGAGGACTTACGAAGCAAATGGTAGTACTCTAGTAGGCAATAATACAAATTCCAAGTTTAATCTTAAAAGTCTGCTGGGGCAAAAACACACAATTTCAAGTATTACGATTAAATACTTACATTAAAACTTACTCTCAAACATGGAAATTGTCCCTGCTGGCTAAATTCATAAAGCAGCTCAGTGGTGTTAAACTCTGTTCAGTTTTTTTCATAATGTAAATAACTGTATATCTCTGAGAGTAAAAGTATGTTTTAACTAGTTTATTTTCATTAGTTAGCTTTTAATTTTTAAAAAGCTGGATAATACAATTTAAAAAATTCAAAACCAAACTGTTTATTATAGTATAGTTTATTTAATACAATGTTTAACTATAAAAGTTAATACAGTTTCCAAGTTTAAATTTTGTAAAATGCAGTTTGCAGAAAACAGTTCAACAATTACTAATGATAAGAGAAGCAGCATTTTGAAACTAATTTTACAATTGAGAAGACAACAGCTTTTATTTCTAAATTTCATTAAAAAAATATAATCACAGTGACTTTTGGGCTAGGAAAAGAAGTGCATTAACTTCATTTATGTTTTTTCCTTCCACAAAGAGAGCAGCCACAATTTTGTACATCCCCACATACAAATACCCAATTCATTTATCTTTCAAAATACTATATACACACAAAAGGGCAAGAAAATATACAGCATGTGCTTTTGATAACATATAGAATTTGCTTAAAGAAAAAAAAAGTCAAACACGAATCCACCCCATCACTCTCTCCCATACCAAAAAATAAATCAAACCCCTCAACCACTCCCTACTCCAACCTTGCTGAAGGAATTCTTACTCATTTGTTTTTCTTTTCCTTTAATATATACTTCTTTGTCACACAACAGGCTAGAAACTTTGCACTTGCCTGAATCCATTAAAGGCAGTTAGTTGGGAAGCCCACTATGGGCAGTTGTGCCAGTCAATGCTGTACTTCCTGGGGCTTATTAATTTTTAAACAAGTAATTTGTATACAACAAAACACATCTTTTCACAATAAGCAGGTCTTCAACCTATAATCCTTAAGAGTTTATCCAATTGTAAATGTACAAATCCTAAATGACATAATAACAGTAGACATAATCAAAGGGAAACAGAAAAATACTCATTTTGTTTCTTTATAACAATCAGCTATATGGTAGGTATTTAAAATGCCTTCTGGTGAAGGCAAACCCAACAAGCTTCTACAGAAATTTAGTATAAAAAGTTTAGAGTGATGAAAACTATATTACCAACTGGAATGAAGTACAATAAACTACTAAGAAACATACTAACTTGCCACATATACTAACTATAAAATAAATTAGAATTGTCAAGTTAATACCACTACCCAAAATACCGGAGACCCAATGTGTGCCTATCCATAATGAAGAAATCTTAATTGTTTAGCTCGATACCTTCCACTAGCCACAAATATCAAAGGCCATTCAGCAAAGCCTTCCATGCATCAGTATCACACTTGTGCAAAGGCAGATTCATCAGATAAATTATTTGCAACGACTGAGGGCTTCAATTAAGTAACAAGAGAAAACTATATTGCTCTATGAACTCACCAACTATAGAGTAATTTCATCAAAGAATGTTTTAAAGCAATCCAGTTGCTTCTCTACTGCTCACTTCATTAACATTAATCTCACCTTAGTATCAATTTCTGTGGCAGACGCCTTACCCAGAAAAATAACTCACACAAAATAATCATGAAAATTCTACATATTCAAAAAATTTCTCAGCTATCACCAATCAAGCAATAAAAATAAATCAGTTTAAATATCTTTAAAAAGACATTAACTCAAAGATACTTTGACACGAACCATAAATTCAGACACAACTATAAAATCAACTTGGGAAAGTAATAGTTGACTTTTACAATGTTCAAAGCAAAAACTAAAGATGACACAACTATCAAATATAACAAAAAGAAAGAACCATTTGAGCCATGTGCTATTGAGATGCATGCACAGATCTTGAGGTACGGTTAATGCTGTTTAATTATTTTTAGAATGTTCTTTATATTCTAAAAATAAAACCTAGTTAATTGTCCTTCCCTCAATCTTTTCACATCTGTTCTGTTAAGAGACCTACTAAAACTTTAAAATAAGGACTATAAATAATGTGGAGCATGGAGTTGCTCTTTCGATAACCCAAACAGAATACTGTCTATAGAAACTGCTAAATTTTTTCCTCTATGGTTACTTTTTGAAACCCTAAGATTTGGAAATCCTTGTGTATAATTCTTAGCAGATAAAGTTCTGGGATAGGACAACATATATTTACCTAGCATGGACTTACAAAAATATTTAACTGTTATTAGAAATCCCTTCTTAAATAGCACCTTTCTTAAAGCTCAAATAGCGATTTTAAAACGCAGTTAACTAAAATTAAGACAAATAATAACTTGCTTAAAATATGTAACATTATATAGTTTGGGCACTCAAACTCAATTATCCCTAATGTGGGTCTGTGGTCAGTCTCTAAGGAATCAATCACCCTGGATAATAATAAACATCTACTACTTTTATCATCAGAAAAAAAAAAAAATGTAAAGAATTCATTGTGGTTATCTTTATCACAATTTTCCAAGCAATCTTATGGCATTACACTATTGATTCTGCAACAGCTACCACAACGCCAAATATATCAATATTGTAATAATCAATAATGGGAAGTATCATGTTAAGCACTGCTTTATTCATTACAAATAGCATTAAGTAGCTACCAGATTTATCAAGAAGCTACCTTGTTAAGAGTTGACACTACATTGACAAATATTAAAGTACAAAACTCTCTAAAGAACACTATTAATTGGAATTTTGAAATTTCTTTTCAAATGAGGCAGGTTTTATGTTTGCTGGATGTTCAATGTTTTATTTAGAAGAGATATTACAGAATAAAAAGCCACACATCACAAAAATAGCAAAATACAACACCCAAAACTCTAAATGGACTTTGGATAGTTTATTGTTTAACTCTGTAAGCTATCAAAATTTGCAACTTTCTACTCTACTCTATAAGGCAATGTTATACATGCCAGGTTAAAATAACATTAACAGTAATGGTATAAAACCACCTGAATAGAAAGAAACCAGAGTCATAAACATGCTATAGCCTATCGTGATACATATATAGAAAAGATGCATTTTCTTGCCATTTGGAACTCACAGCTATGAGTTAGTCAGTTCAATTAAAAAAAAAAAAAAAAAATCCATGCAGAGTTAACACTCAACTCTATAATAGGAGGCCAAAAAAAGAGCTATCTTAGAAGTTAATGTTTCAATAGTAATGTTTCAATACTAACAATTTTAGAATCTGTATAGCTTAAGGATCTGCACAAGTGGTATGTTTTAATGAGAAAAGTTTTTTTTTTTTTTTAATTTTAGAGAAGGGTAATAATAATTAAAATGTTTCCAAAACTCTTCAAACCAAAAGCAACACAGAATTGAGAATCACAATCTGATTTTCAACGGTATAGTTCCTGTCAAATGCTGTATAACAGCAACGCAAGCTCAATCAGTACATCAACTGAAAAAATTACTCTTATGATTTTTATAGGCAGTTAAGTAAAACACAACTAAGACAGGAAAAGCATTAATAGGAAACAAGCTATGGCTGGAACTATAAAGAATAGAGTATGAGTGCAATATAAATAAACATCTATTTTAAAGCACAAATTACTATAAAATCAAGTGATGACTTAAGATCTCAGGTTATTAGGACCCTACTTCTGTGTAATTAAAAGAAACTGCTGCAAATCTGTTATTAACACAATCAGAAAATCTATACAAGATGTCTTCTACTGGCTTCTAAAGTTACTTTAATCATGAGAAACACAAGCCTTCATAACAATGCACTGCAACCATTTGAAATGGCTGACTAAACAAATTAGAATGCGATTGGCTGATTGTTGCAACACAGTAATGCATACATAAAATAGTTAAACACAGCACACAGTACTACACCAAAGTGTTTTTCTTATTTCAAGTTTATTAAAACTTTAGCAGTACAAATTATCCAGATTGCAGATTATCAAAAGATCAACTCAATGAAATGCACATTAAAAAAAAGGACAAACATAAAACAACCCAAAAACAATGAAAAGGAAAACAACATAATTAGCAAGTCTCTCAAACTTAAAATTCAAAATAGAATGGAAATAAGTTTATATAACTCACTCATCCACTTTTGTCTTCATCTGTTCCAGGGCTTGATTCATGATCAAATTTTTTACTTTTTTCATGTACATGGTCATTTTCTTGACCCTTTGATTTTTGGTTTTCATTTTCCACTGAGGATCTGATCTTCTCATCCTCCTTATTTTTCAATGTGGAGGACTTTAATTCAACGTCCTGACTGCTTTGTTTTATTTTTGAGAAGGGACTTTGATCTCTATCAGCCTTTTTTTCCCTGCTATTAGTTGAGCTATTATGATCACGACTTCTAGAGTACATTCTTTTTTCACTCTCAGAATTTTCTTTTCTGTGTGAACTCTTACTTTCTTGGTTTCTGTATTTTTCTTTGTTTCTGCTTTGACTTTCTTCTCTCTCTGAGCTCCGTGAGTCTCTCCTCCTCCTCCTTCTATCTTTACTTCTTGATCTTCCTGGTGTTGTTCTTCTCTCTCGGCTTCGTGACCGTCCTCTTCTCCTGTATTCCTGTTCTCTGTATCTATGGTACTCCTTACTTCTGCTGCGATCTCTGTCATGGCTTCTTGATCGCACTCTTCTGCTTCGGTCCCTACTTCTGCTTCGTTCTCTTGTTCTGTTATTATAACTGTGTTTACCTTTAGTTGTATCACATTCTCTACTCCTGGATTGTGCACGTCTATCCTTTTCCTTACTTTTACTATGATCGTGCTCATTACTCTTTGATTCTAACTGTTTAGATTTCTCTTTACTTCTACTCCTTTCCTGATCTTTTCCTTTAGAATCAGACTGCTTTTCTTTTTCTTTAGCATTCTCATGATCCCTTCCTTTGCTCCTTGATCTCATTCTCTTTTCTTCGTGTCTATTATGTTTTGAATCTCTTTCTTTACTCTTTGATTTCTCTTTGCTCTTACTCCTACTTTTAGATTTGGCCCTTTTCTTCACTTTGTTCTTATATTTATCATCTTTTTCTGAATTTCTTCTGATGTCTCTCTCTTTGCTGTTAGATTTATGGTCTTTAACTTTCTTTTCATTTTTTCTGTTTGGACTCTCAGATACATTCCTGTGATCAGTTATTTTTCTCTCTTTTACTCTAACTGGACTTCTCTGATTTTCTTTTATTTCATTCAACTCACTCCTAAAAAATAAGAAAAAATAAAGAATTGGGGAAATGTTATTAGGAAAAGAATAGTATATATTATTAGCTAAATGCTCTTCAACTTTTCTTAAGGTATTTAACAATAATTAAAATGACAATAAAATAACTTTATGTATAACAGTAAAAACAAATACTTATCACATTTGAATAATAACAGTTAAATCTTACTTATCCCCTTTGATCCATCTTTCACCACTTGACACCCTCATTCTTTGAGCTCTCTGCATCTCTTGCCTCCAATGTGGAGGAGTCTCACTACGTCTGAAACGATCCCTTGATCTGGATCTGGAAGGAGTTCGATAACGCTAAAGAAAATTAAAAGGGGGAAAATTAAGGTATAAAGGTACAGAGGTACTCACATGGAGGGAGCAAAGTGCTGGGGCGAGGGTCACAGGGTAGAAAGGGGTACAAAATAAAAAAACATATATAAAAAGCATTATAACAGTAGCTAAAAAGTGTATGTTTCTAGGTTAAAATAAAATCTCTGGTATTTCTATACCCTGAAAATTACTAAAATTTCCCAATTTTCATGTAGGAAATCAATGAGACAGAGAAACTTAAGTAATCATGTTGCAAATTGCAAGTTAACAAACATTAATCACAAAAACTCTAGCCACCAGCCATACACATCTTCTCCATGGAAAAGTCCTATCCAATGCTAGAGCAACTTACAAGTTGCCAGGTTCCAATCTGTTACATATACTTAATGTTTCAAATATTTCCCATATTGTGGGGGAAAACAGAGTAAATGTGTACATGTTCACTTATTCAACCCTTAGGATAATCAAACACTCTACCACGTACTGAGACCATTAGTGAGCCAAGATATATGGTGCTTTCCTGAAACTTATATTCTACAGGACTCGGAGAGCATGTGAATCAATATGTAACTACATATGTTAAACATATATGCAGCTACAATAGAATGAATATAAAAGAAAAAGGGAAAAGATGCTGAGACAGGAAGGTTCTGAGATAAGAAGAAACATAGCATGCTTAAAAAATGATGGTAAGACAGACCAAATATGGCCAAAGCTAAAAACTGCAAGGGAAAGTAGTACTGGATAATATTGATGAGGTAAGCAAGGACTAGGTTTTATGAAGTGTCATAGGCCATGGTAGTAAGTCTGGGTTTATCCTAAGATCAATCATAAATAAGCTGCACAAAAATCAGACTTTCATTTTTAAATGGTGATACTGTCTACTATTTTTAAAAAAGGATTAAACAGTGAATCTCAAAGTGGGATCTATGATCCGAAGACTCCGGGGTCAAAACTATCTTCATAATATCACAGTATTTGCCTTTTCCATTTTCATTCTTTCATTATCACACAATAGTGTATTCAGTATACATGTTTTGATATCATAACTTACACAGCCAATGAAATGTGTGCTTATATATTATGTTTTAAATATTTCTCAGTACTAATTCCTAAAAGGATAAATATTGATAAGATATAACCCACACCAACAAAAGTTCTTTTGGGTCCTCAGTAATTTTTAACATGAAAGAGGTACTAAGGTTAAAAAAAAATTGAAAACCATCAAAATTAACAGTTCAGACAATATGATGGAGTTGAATTAACATGGCAGGGGTAAAGCTTGAGAGAAATAGATGAATTTCCAAGTATTCAGGAGGCAGAAAAGACAGTATTCGGTGATAGGTAAGATATATCCGTGTATCTTACCATAGTTAAGGTATAAACCGAAAGGGGAGAATCAGATTATTCTTGAGAAGGAAGTGCACAGGTGGTGCTGCCAGGCACTAAAATCAGTACACTAAAGAAGGATCAGATTTGAAGATGAAGAGCTTGTGCTCAGCTTCGTAAAAGCTAAGTTTGAGGTATTTGTTAGTCAAGCAAGTCTTTGGAGCTGAAAAGTGCAGATAAAAATTTGACAGTTACCAGTCATGGGAGTCATCAGACTGAAGGAGTATATGCAGTGTGAGAAGAGTTGAATGAGAACCTTAATGTACTACAGTATTTAAAACTTAGGTAAATGGCTGGACATGGTGGCTCATGCCTGTAATTCTAGCACTTTGGAATGCCCAGGTGGGCAGATCGCTTGAGCTCAGGAGATTGAGACCATTCTGGGCAACATGGCGAAACCCTATTTCTACAAAAATAATACAAAAATTAGCCAGATGTGATGGTGCACATCTGTAGTCCCAGCTACTGAGAGGCTGAGTGAGGTGGGAGGACTGAGACTGGAAGGTTGAGGCTGCAGTGATCCTTGATTGTACCACTGCACTCCAGCCTGGGTGAAAGTGAGACCCTGTCTCAAAAAAAGGTCAGTTTAAGGAGTATGAACTAGCATTAGAAATTTACGATAAACTGGCTAGAGAGATAGGAAGAAAATGTGATGAAAGAAATGTGGAGGCCGGGTGCAGTGGCTCATGCCTGTAATCCGAACACTTTGGGAGGCCAAGGCAGGTGGATCACCTGAGGTCAGGAGTTCGAGACCAGCCTAGCAAAAGCCCGCCTCTACTAAAGCTACAAAAATTAACCAGGCATGGTGGGGCAGGCCTGTAATTCCAGCTACGAGGGGGGCTGAGGCAGGAGGATCACTTGAACCTGGGAGGCAGAGGTTGCAGTGAGACAAGATTGTGCCACTGCACTCCAGCCTGGGAAACAGTGTAAGACTCAGTCTCTAAAAAAAAGAAATGTGAAAAAAGTATTGCAAGGAGCAAGATTAAGTTAAGATAAAGACTGAAAAGGATTCACTGGATTTTGTGACATGGAGCTAATTATATATGAAGTGCTGTTTTCAGCAGAACAAAGGTAGTAGAAGTGCTTGAGGAATAAGTAGGAAGTGAAGACATAAGAGAGAAAAGTGTAGCCAAGTTTCTATTAAGTTTTGAAAGGACAAGATATTTAAATTCTGAGGAGGACAATCTAGTAAAGAAAAAGAATAAAATACAAGAATAAGATTTTTATTTAACAAAAATAGAGATACAGTGATTGCAAAGTAATAAGGGTGACATGAAAGTTCTCAATCCCATTTTATGCCATGTAAATGTAAAATCTATTTATACCTCATGAATTTTTCTGTTGGGAAGTACCAACATACAGAAGCTGTTTAAGAGAGAAAATACATAATTCAATACCTCCTTCTCCCTAAATTTTAGTTACCTGCAAAGTAAAATAATATTGAAGAAACACTCAAATTATTTAAGGAAGACAAATGCAATACTGTGAAGATCTCTGGGGAAAGATCACCTACCCTTGGTCCTCTTCCTTTAATTTTCCTGCCAGATCTAGTAACTAAAAGTCGTCTCTGGTATGAAGCAGGCTGGGAGTTAGGTGGATTACTAGAAGGAAGCAAAGAGAAAGTTAACACATTTTTAAAAAACATTTATTATTATTATTATTTTTGAGACATGGTCTTACTCTGTCACCTAGTTTGGAGTTTAGTGGTGTGATCTTGATTCACTGCAACCTCCAGCTTCCTGGCTCAAGTTAACCTCCCAATTCAGCCTTGCAAGTAGCTGGGACCACAGGTCCACACCACCAACCCTAGCTAATTTTTTGTATTTTTGGTAGAGATGGGATTTCACCATGTTGCCCAGGAGTCTTGAACCTCTGAGCTCCAGCAATCCACCCAACAAGGCATCTCAAAGTGCTAGGATTAAAGATGTGAGCCACCATGCCTGGCCCCATGACATGTTATTTTAATAAAAATTAATCTGTAGAATACAGCTTTTTTTTTTTTTTTTTGAGATGGAGTTTCACTCTTGTTACCCAGGCTGGAGTGCAATGGCGCGATCTCGGCTCACCGCAACCTCCGCCTCCTGGGTTCAAGCAATTCTCCTGCCTCAGCCTCCTGAGTAGCTGGGACTACAGGCGTGCCTCACCATGCCCAGCTAATTTTTGTATTTCTAGTAGAGACGGGGTTTCACCTTGTTGACCAGGATGGTCTCTATCTCTTGACCTCATGATCCACCCGCCTCAGCCTCCCAAAGTGCTGGGATTATAGGCGTGAGCCACCGCGCCCGGCCAGAATACAGCTTTACTCATCTAAAATAACAAATTTAAAATTCTATGGAGAGTTGGTCCCTGTATCTGGAGGTTCCATATCTGCAGACTGAAGCAACCAGGGATCAAAATTATTTGAAGGAGAAAAACTCAACTGAAAAATAAATTTTTTTAAAAACCCCAAAATATAGTAAAACAAATATTTACACAGAATTTACACTGTTTTGTTTTATAGATTATTATAACACACTAGGTATAAGTAATCCAGAGATGATTTAAAATACATGGGAATATTAGATTACATGCAAATACTAAGTCATTTTTGTTAAAGACTTAAACATCTAAATATTTTGGTATCTACAACGGGTCCTGAAACCAATTCCCCATAAATACAAAAGACAAATGTATAATCAGTGGTTATCAACCAAAAATGCAGTAACTAGAGAGTGCTACTGGTAAGCAGGACCCAGGAGTCAGAAATGCTAAGGCCTTGAAATGTGTCAGCATGAAGAACTTTCCTGCCTCAAAATGCCAATCATGTCTTATTGAGAAATACTGCCATATACAGTACTAGAATTACTAAGATGAAACTAATTTGACAGTGCTAAGAAAAATCAATATAAAAGAGCTCAGAAGGGGCTACATGCTGTTTAGAGAACAATTTTAAAACTATCTTATCCCAAAGTACCTTATTATCCTTTAAATAGTTGCTCACTGGTAACAGAACTATAGAGAAATGCTAAGTAACCTGAACTAAGCAGAGACAAGCTGGTCTGAATTAGCCAAACATTCATATGGCGGTCTATACCAAAAAGGGAAGCTGTTTCTTTTCCAAAAATAGTGTATCAGTAATTATTTAATTAGCCTATTAATAACATCCATGTAAGTGATATTTGAAAAGTAGTTCATATAATTTTTCTTTAATCTTTATTTCCTTGGAAACCTCCTTTCCAATACTAGCAGAAAAATTAACTCAATCCAATTCATCAAAATTACAAAGTTTCAAATACTACATCTTATTTTTATATTTTTACTGTATAGAGAAGACTGAAGTATAGAAAGAATGCTCAGAATTTTTTTTTTTTTTTTTTTTTTTTTGAGACAGAGTTTTCCCTCTTGTTACCCAGGCTGGAGTGCAATGGCGCGATCTCGGCTCACCGCAACCTCCGCCTCCTGGGTTCAGGCAATTCTCCTGCCTCAGCCTCCTGAGTGGGTGGGCTTACAGGCACGCGCCACCATGCCCAGCTAATTTTTTTTTTAGTATTTTTAGTAGAGACGGGGTTTCACTATGTTGACCAGGACGGTCTCGATCTCTCGACCTCGTGATCCACCCGCCTCGGCCTCCCAAAGTGCTGGGATTACAGGCTTGAGCCACCGCGCCCGGCCCAGAATTTTTTTTTTAACTCAGGGTCTCACTCTTGTCACCCAGGCTGGAACTCACTGGCATGATCACTGTTCACTGCAGCCTTGACTTCCTGGGCTCAGGTGATTCTCCCACCTCGGCCTCCCAAGCCCTTGGGACTATAGGTGTCACCACCATATTCAGCTCATTTTTTATATTTTTAGTAGAGGTGGGGTTTCGCCATATTGCCCAGGCTCACCTCAAAATCCTGAGCTCAAACAATCTGCCCACCTAGGCCACCCAAAGTGCTGGGATTACAGGTGTGAGCCACTGCGCTTGGCCAAGAATTTTATTACTTGCATTATGACAGTGTATTTCTGATCATAACTAAGCTTTCAATATTCCTTTTTCTACTTTTGGACATAGTTATTAAAATGACTGATAAAGAGCCATTAGCATTACAGATATTAATGTAGATTTATGTAGTAAAATTGTTTTCAGGATTTGAACATGACACCAATTTTTATTATTACAATATTGTAAACCAAGTAGGGAAAACAGCAGTTTTTCCTATTAGACAAACTGAAAAACCAAGGTTATTACTTGCTTAAAAGTTTAATGCATGCAAATAACATGATAAAATACTATTGTGTTTTACTGGTTAAACAGTATCTTGTTATTGGTTTGGAATGCTGCTTAATATCTTTTTTGTATTAGTGTTTATTATGTGTAACTTTACTTCAGAATCTACTTGTAACGTAAGTTGATTTACCTTTCTGGCTATGTGGCGGGCAAGAAAGAATTGTGGAAGAACATGAACATTTTATAAAAAAGATTTCAAAGTTCGGACAAGGTCACCAATTAAATCTTGTTTAAAATAAACAAAAACATTTTTAAAAATAAGAAAAAAATCTATGGTAAACCATGTAAGACAAAATATACACATTCACATACCACTCTCTTTCTCTTTCTCTCTCTCTGTTTTTCCTTTCTTTCTCATCAGCTTTAGGAGGACTTTTTCTCATTAGGAATCTATTTTCAGGTATAGGAGGGATCTCTTCTGGACGGACAGTAGACTGGGGTTGTGTTTCAAGATTTTCAGTTTCACTCTCACTAGATGCACTTAATAGATAGAAATACAAAAAACAAGTTACATTTGGTTATTATGTCCTTACACAAATATCCAATTGTTGGTATTTCTTTCCTTTATATCACTATAATATAAACATCCTGTCCTTACCAAAGATGTGATCGCATGGGAAAAATCTTCTATTCCTCTGACAAACCAACTAACCAATCAAAAACAAAACAAAATGTTTCGATTATCACACTCTCAAAAAATATTTTCCTACAAAATGGATCAAAAATATGAAACTATGTGGGCAATGCACTCTGATAAATTTAAAATACTTTAAAACATGGATAAAGAAATTAATTGCATTTGAGTCAACAGGCAGATGAAGACAAGTTTTAGTATAAACACAGATTATTTCAAACAAAACGGAAAATGAAGTAAAATACATTGACATAATCTGCTTTCTACCTGAATGCTATCACAAGAGCAAAGCGGACTGCTACTGAATAGCAAACACAACTTGTGGTTTCCTGTAATTTTCATGATTCCCACAATCCTCCTATAAAATATACAAATCTATAACACCAGAACCATTTCATTGAGTACACACAAAAAATGAACTGATAGGTTTCAAAAGAAAATTAATGTACCCAAAATTTAATCTAAAGACTGTAGAATATCAAAAGTCTTATGCTCGATGCTATACAGTATTTCTCACTATTTTAACAGTCTCATATAATTGACCCAAAATCCTAACAAATTTATTTATAAAAGGGGAATCAGAACTTAAAGCTGGCATTAGAAAAGTAAAATTAAGACCTCTTCTTGCTTTTCTTTCGCTTCTTCTTTTCTTTCTTGTGTTTTCGGGAATTTTTCCTATGTTTCTTTTTTCTTTTCTTTGATTTCTCTTCAGAAGCACTTTCAGAATCAGAGGAATCAGAAGAGGACTGAGAATCGCTTGAGCTATCTGAGTCACTAGATGAGGAGGAGGATGATGATTTATGCCTTTTCTTTTCTTCTTTCTTAACTTTAATAAAAACAAAAAGGTTTTGATCAACAATTTTGAAACAAACTTGGTGGGAGGAGATTTAAATTTTCTGCAGATTCTCACTACGTCCAGTATTTAGCACTTAGATCATCCAGCTATGTGAACTGGACTGTACAACAAAGTAGTCAAGAATCAGGATTAGAATGCAGATCTCCAGAATTCAATGGTCAAAGTTGTATCTATGAATCCAAAGAACTTTAAAAAAATAGGTGAGTCTAAAATGCTAAACTAACAGTAATAAACATCTGAATAAGAAAGTTTCTAAAAAGCACAGAACAACAATGCAGAGTCCCACATTCTAATCTTGTTGTTTTCCACTTTCCCTCTTATTATCAAGATTAGCAGTAGAACTAGGTGCAGGAAAGTAACAGAAAAACTACTTTACAGAAACATGAAGAGATAAGAAATTGATTTCACTGGCATGGGCTTTTATTTCAATACCCAAGGAATCTTCTAATAATTAAGAAATTTAGCCCAAGAGGAGAATCATAACAGAGGGAAGTCAATTGCCCATGATGAATAGTATGTTCTGAGGACTCTACAAAAAGTCATTTTAAATTGAAATTTTGTTTAAGGAAGCAGTAACTTTAAAAGGGTCAAAAAACTCAAAGAGTTCGAAGGATCAGTCAATTAACATAAATAAGTGAAGCCAGAAGGTGTAATATAACAGGAATTAGAAGAAGAAGATACTACAAACTAGGAGGAGCTTGACCCCCTTTTTTTTTTTTGAGACGGAGTTTCCCTCTTGTTACCCAGGCTGGAGTGCAATGGCACGATCTCGGCTCACTGCAACCTCTGCTTCCTGGGTTCAGGCAATTCTCCTGCCTCAACCTCCTGAGTAGCTGGGATTACAGGTACGCGCCACCATGTTCAGCTAATGTTTTGTATTTTTAGTAGAGACGGGGTTTCATCATGTTGACCAGGATGGTCGTGATCTCTTGACCTTATGATCCACCCGCCTCGGCCTCCCAAAGTGCTGGGATTACAGGCTTGAGCCACCACACCCGGCAGACCCTTCTAAAGGTATACTCATTCAAATCATGGTGGATCTGAAGAGGCTAACCTGGGCCAAAGATGGGACAATATTGATATGTAGATGAGAACTACATAAACTGAAATACATCAGATTATATTAGAAATCCAGCTAGGCATGGTGGCTCATGCCTGTAATCCCAGCACTCTGGGAGGCCAAGGAGGGCAGATCACCTGAGGTCAGGAGTTTGAGACCAGTGTGACCAACATGGAGAAACCCTGCCTCTACTAAAAATACAAAATTAGCTGGGTGTGGTGACGCATGCCTGTAATCCAAGATATTCAGGAGGCTGAGGCAGGAAAATTGCTTCAACCTGGGAAGGAGAGGTTGTGACGAGCCAAGATCATGCCATTGTTCTCCAGACTGAGCAACAAGAGTGAAACTCCGTCACGAAAAAAAAAGAAAGAAAAGAAAAGAAAAATCTACTAATTCACAGTGATACTCATAAAGCATTTATCTTGCCTTTCTGGTATAAACTGCACCCCTGGCTATTGAAATAGATGAAGAGAAATAGCTCTTTATCAGAAGTACTCCAGGAACAAATGAGGAAGAAATTATAGTGTTAGAGTATCATTGTTTTACAACTTCTTGTGAGGCCTTGATAACCCATGGCTGTTGCAGAATACAGAGACAACTTGTACTGTGTGACTCCTGCTTTCATTAAAAAGAATTTCTTCAAGTCACAACTACATCTCATCAACATTACATAACACTGGCCGGGCGCGGTGGCTGAAGCTTGGTAATCCCAGCACTTTGGGAGGCCGAGGCGGGTGGATCACGAGGTCGAGAGATCGAGACCATCCTGGTCAACATGGTGAAACCCCGTCTCTACTAAAAATACAAAAAATTAGCTGGGCATGGTGGCACGTGCCTGTAATCCCAGCTACTCAGGAGGCTGAGGCAGGAGAATTGCCTGAACCCGGGAGGCGGAGGTTGCGGTGAGCCGAGATCATGCCATTGCACTCCAGCCTGGGTAACAAGAGCGAAACTCCGTCTCAAAAAAAAAAAAAAAAAAAAATTACATAACACAGTAAGTACTCAATTAGTAAAATCCAGTGTGTTCAAATTATAGAAAACACTACATGACAAATGACCTACCTTTTTGACAAATACATTTCAAGGGAATATAAAACGATGGTTAGAGAATTTATTTAAAAACAAAAAACAGCTTACAAGACCAATTTAAATGTTTGAACTTTATTTGGATTCATTCACACAACAAAAAACATTAATGAAACAATTATAATCTAAACACTGTCAGGATTTTTTACATTTAGGAATGTGTATGTATGTATCATTATGGTATTGCTTTTTGAAGAATCACATTTTAGAAACAATATTTACTGATAAAATGTTATGACTGGAATTTGTTTCAAAATAATAGGAAAGGGAAAAGTGGCTAGTGATGGGTAAAACAAGATTGGCCATAAATAAACTCCTGAAGCTAGGTAAAGAACAGCTGTTTGTTATACTATTTTATTCACTTATGTATAAATTAATGTTTTCTATAACAGTCAAGGAAAACAAAGAAAATTTATCTTTGGATTATCTGTCAGCTGTTTGGTTACAGAACCTTAGCTGAAAGGTTATCAGCTGATTTGTGACCTTTCCTTTAGCTGCACCTTAGCCTCAGGAACATCTTAAGAGTTGGTATTTGGCATTGCTATTTTTGTTGTTGTTGCTCAGACTAAAATGTCGATCACAGCTCACTGCAGTCTTGACCTCCTATGCTCAAGTGTTACTTCTGTCTCAGCCTCCTGAGTAACTGGGAACACATGTGTATATCACCATGCCCTGCTAATTTTATTTTTATTTCTGTAGAGACAAGGTCTCCCTATGTTGCCTAGGCTGTTCTCAAACTCCTTGGCTCAAGGGATCCTCCTGCCTCAACCTCCGCAAGCATTGGGATTACAGGTATGAGTTACCATGTCTAGCCTTGTTTATTTACATATATATTTTTGAAGATGGGGTCTTGCTATGTTGCACGGGCTGGCCTCAAACTCCTGGGCTCAAGTAATCCTCCTTGCCTCAGCCTCCTGAATAGCTAGACCCACAGGCATGTGTGCTGCTGTGCCTGAATCATCCTTGCAATTTGTAACTGATAATTTATAGCAATATCTAAACAAAAGATACATGAAAATCTGGCTGAAGTTACATGGTGAAACCATGTTTCTACTAAAATTACAAAAATTAGCCAGGCGTGGTAGTACATGCCTGTAGTCCTGGCTACTCAGGAGGCTGAAGCAGGAAAATCACTTGAACCTGAGGCAGAGGTTGTAGTGAGCTGAGATTGCACCACGACACTCCAGCCTGGGCAACAGAGCAAGACCCCCTCTCAAAATAAATAAATAAATAAATAAATAAATAATAAAATAAAAAAAGCTAACGAGACGGTAGATGTGATAGCTTCACTGAACTAAGGTAATCCTTCCTTACCCAGTTATATTTCTAAGAAACATGTACATTATCATGTGTGAGATATCTAGGATGTATGCAAGCTGTGCCTGGAAATCATGAGAGCTCTTCTATGCTGTTGATGTATCAGCATGCCATTTCCTGTGCTACATCCTTTCTTAAGGGTAAGTAAACTTAGTGCCTGGTGAAGCTTATTTTGTCTCATGAACCCAACTGTTAACCTGAATCCAATCCCAATGCTTCTGGTGATACAGAGTGGGTATCGCAAACACATATAACCTGAAAAATCTCCTTATATAAACTAAACTAAAACCTGAGATGGGGGAGGGGGAGATCAAATTTTAAACAAATTCATAATGAAATAAAAACATAAAATTGTATAAGCAAAATAAAAATACCACACTAAACATAAAATACGCTTGTTAAAATATAGTAACTCTTTACCCCACAATTAACAAAGCTTTAATCACCGGCTCTGATTTCTATTTATTTTGCACTGAGATTCTTTCCTATGAGAAATATATCACAGGTGATATACTTTAAAAGCAGGCCCATTTAAGTGTCTGAAATTAAGAAAGAAAAAAAAGCAAGCCCACTGACCAGGAGCATGGCTTCTCACACCTGTAAATCTGTAATCTTAGCACTTTGGGAGGCTGAGGAGGAAGAATCACTTGAGCCCAGAAGGTCACTGGGGGCATGGTGTCTCATGCCTATAATCTCAGCATTTTGGGAGGCCAAGGAGGGAGAATTACTTGAGCCCAAGGGGTTGAAGTTGCAATGAGCCATGATGGCACACTGCATTCTAGCCTGGGCAACAGAGTGAGACTCTCCAAAACAACAAAAAGCCACACAAAGCAAGCCCACTCACCAAGTGTACTGAATACATTTCATTAACAATTATTTAATTTACACATTGCTTTTGAATAAAACATTTTAGTGAAGATATCATAATAATATGTAAAGTCTGGGATGCAATGCCTCATGCCTGTAATCCTACCACTATAGGAGGCCAAGGCAAGTGGATCACTTGAGATCAGGAGTTTGAGACCGGCCTGGCCAATACGGTGAAACCATGTCTACTAAAAATACAAACATCAGCCAGGTACAGTGGCTCAAACCAGTGATCCCAGCTACTCGGGAGGCTGAGGTACAAGAATCACTTGAACCCCAAACATGGAGACGGCAGTAAGCCAACATCGCACCACTGCAACTTAGCCTGAGAGACAAAGCGAGACTCCTCCTCAAATTAAATAAATACATAAAGTGGAAGGCCAGAAAGAGATTTATAACTATTTTCATAGGAATATAATCTGCCTGAAAATCAGACAGCATTAACTATAGAAGGAAAACAGGCTGGGCACAGTGACTCATGCTTGTAATCCCAGCAATTTGGGACATCAAGGTGGGCGGATCACTTCAGGTCAGGAGCTCGAGACTAGCTTCGCCAACGCGGTGAAATCCCACCTCTACGCATGAATCTGGGAGGCAGAGGCTGCAGTGAATCAAGATCGTGCCACTGTACTCTAGCTTGAGAAAGAGTGAGACTCTGTCTCAATTTAAAAAAAAAAAAAAAAAAAGCTCTAAGATTAAAAAGTTCGGCCAGGTGTGGTGGCTCATACCTATAATCCTAGCACTTTGGGAAGCCCAAACGGGCAGATTACCTTAAGTCAGGAGTTCAAGACCAGTCTGGCCAACGTAGTGAACCCCTGTCTCTAAAAACACAAAAATTAGCTGGGTGTGGTAGAAGGCACCTGTAATCCCAGCTACTCAGGAGGCTGAGGCAGAGAATCTCTTGAACCCAGGAGGCAGAGGTTGAAGTGAGCTGAGATCATGTCACTGTACTCCAGCCTGGGAGACAGAGTGAGACTCTATTTCAAAAGAGAAAAGTTCCTTTCTTTTGATATTTGGCAGATTTAATTTATGTTCCTTTTCCTGTAAGTCTGCTAAAAAAAAAAAAAAATGAGAGAAAACAACTGGGAAAGACATGGCAGTTAAAGGACAAAAGGGTAAAAAGGCAAAAAATTGGAGACATGACAATATCACTATTGATTCTGTTTAAGACTGTGGCTTGAGTTTTGAAATGTGTGTTAACCTAAATTTTAAAATATGATTAAGGCATATTGAGAATATGGTTGAAACTGTATCCTTCTCAAAGTCAAGTATTATTATTATTATTTTTTTTTTTTGAGACGGAGCTTCGCTCTTGTTACCCAGGCTGGAGTGCAATGGCGCGATCTCGGCTCACCGCAACCTCCGCCTCCTGGGTTCAGGCAATTCTCCTGCCTCAGCCTCCTGAGTAGCTGGGATTACAGGCACACGCCACCATGCCCAGCTAATTTTTGTATTTTTAGTAGAGACGGGGTTTCGCTATGTTGACCAGAATGGTCTCGATCTCTTGACCTCGTGATCCACCCGCCTCAGCCTCCCGAAGTGCTGGGATTACAGGCTTGAGCCACCGCGCCCGGCCTCAAGTATTATTTAAATGAACAGTATATCAACACACATAGTCAACGTAATGTCAGAACATGGAGATGAAGGGCTATGGTCCCTGGCACTGATCTGTGGTCTGTCAGAAACCAGGTCACAAAGCAGGAGGTAAATGGCAGGCAAGTGAGCATTACTGCCAGAGCTCCACCTGTCAGATCAGCGGCGGGATTAGATTCTCAAAGGAGCACAAACCGTCTTATAAACTGTGCATGCAAGGGATCTAGGCTGAGCAATCCTTATGAAACTCCTGATGATATGAGGTGGAAAAGTTTCATCCTGAAACCATTCCCTACACCCCGCTGAAATAAAGACATTTTCAGAAAACTAGAGTAACTTGTCACCAGTAGACCTAAACTTAAAAAAAAAAATTGGTTAAAGGAAGTTCTCCAAAGAGAAAAGAAGTAACAGGAGGAGGTTTGGAACTTCCAAAGGAAGAACAAAAGAATGGTAAATAATAGGGGGTAAAGGAATTAACAATCAGTTCATATAAAAAGAAACAAATAGCTCTTAAGAAGACACTAATATGACACTCCTCAGAGAAACGCTAACTGAAACTAGCATTTGTTAAAAAAAAAAACAAAACCATTAGGTTGGTAAAGATGAGTTTATGGTAATATGTGGTTTTATACAAGGTATAGGGCAACTTATTATCTTCTATTCTGGTAGCAGTGTCTACCAAATTACAAATGCACGACCTCTGTAAACTGACAATTCCATTTCTAGAAAATTTATTCTTCATGATCATGAAAAAACACTGACATACACATGGTATAAAGTACAAAATGTGGGAATGGGAATGCACGTAAAGAGATTTTCACCGATTATCTTTTTATACTTTCTAAATTGTGAACCAAATAAATGTATTAAATTTTTAAGATTAGGGTATAAAGTTTCAGTTAGACAGAAGAATGTATTTGTTAAGATCTATTTTCATAGAATGGTAAATATAGTTACTAATAATGTATTGTACATTTCAAAATTGCTGAGATAGTGAATTTCAGATTTCTAACCACAAAAACCATATTTGAGGTGACAGCTATGTTAAACAGTTTGTTTTAATCATTCTGCATTGTATACATCTATCATAACATCATATTGCATACTATAAATACAGTGATAATTTCTCAATTATAATATTTTTAAATTAAAATTTTAAATTCCAAATATGGCAACAGTTTTCAGCTGACTCTTTAAACAAACCCTACCTCCTGCCTAACTACTTACACAAAACTGATTTCAAAGTTTCTTTCACAAGCATATAAGTATCCTAAAGGTAAAATGAAACAGTACTAAAAGCAAAAACCATAATGCAAGTTAAGAATTATAATGAATGAAAAGGAATTACAAAGAGTAATAACACTTTCAATTCTGGCCATTTCTGGTTAATTAGATTATGCAGTTTGCTTATTATTATGTAGAATGATTTCCCAAACTTCCTCACTGACCTTTACTTGGGAGTATGATGTGATATAACCCTATCAATTAGTCACTGAACTTACTAGTATAATATGAAGGTTAAAAACCAAACTCCAGCCAGGCATAGTGGCTCATGCCTGTAATCCCAGAACTTTGGGAGGCCAAGGCAGGCGGATTACTTGAGGCCACGAGTTCAAGACCAGGCTGGCCAACACAGTGAAACTGAGTCTCTACTAAAGATACAAAAATTAGCCAGGCGTGGTGGCATGCACCTGTAATCCCAGCTACTCAGGAGGCTGAAGCAGGAGAATTGCTTGAACCTGGGAGGCAGAGGTTGCAGAGCTGAAATTGCTTGTTGCCTGGGCGACAAGAGCAAAATTCCATCTCAAAAAAACAAAACAAAAAAACAACCTAAGTCCATAGCTCACACCTGTAATCCCAGCACTGTGTGAGGTCAAGTTAGAAGGATCGCCTGAGCCAGGAATGTGAGACCAGCTGGGCAACACAGTGAGACCTTGTCTCCACCAAATACACAAAAAGTAGCTGGGTGCACCTACAGTCCTAGCTATTTTGGAGGCTGAGGTGGGAGAACTGCCTGAACCCAGGAGCTTGAGATTGCAGTGAGCTATGACTATACCACTGTATTCTAGCCTGGCAAAAGAGCAAGACACTGACTGAAAAAACAAAACAAAACCAGAAATAACTTCAGATTATTTTATTTGTAAAAACCTAAGGTAGAAAATGCTGCACTGTTTTTTTATTTGAGACCTACAGATTTTACACCAATAAATTTCACTTGAAACCTTGAAAATGAAGGAAATTTTGAAATCACCATAAAAATAGGATTTGAAATAAAGAACAGAACTATTCCTAAAATGGTATTTAGACAATTTCATTTCACATTATGGGTCTCATCTCCTAAACTGTTTCTAAGTTTAACATCCCACTACTTACCAGTAAAAGTGCCAAAATTACTTTCAGAATAAGGACACTGAAATGGGACCCTGTCACCATAGAAATGAATCTCTAGTTTTCCTCTTCACTTGTCTCCTGAGTACAAGATTCACCAGCTGCTTCCTCTATTGTGCTATTCGTTCTGTACTGCCAGGCAATCTGACTCCTGCCATTTCTTCTCATAGAACTACTTACTGCCATGTTGCCACAACTCAGTTCTTGTGTTTCTGTGTAGTACGTAACACAGCAATCCTCTCATCTCTTAGTTCCATTATTGGAACGCTAAACTTGCGGGAGGTATATATATCCTACTGCTCAAGGTCATCACGAAGATCTGATTTTTCACACAAAAAATTTGTAACCTCTGACATAAATGGGTTAACAACTACAGTGAACTCTGAAGAGAAAAGCATGATCTGAGGTCATATCAACTCCTGAAACACCAGGAAATACCTTAGTCAAGGTACTGGTCTGTGTTCTATCCTCCACTCTGACTTTTGACAGCCCTTTGCTGAGCCTCTACAGGGGATGCAGCTTTTATTAGTTTCCAGTATTCCATCTCTGCATCTGCCAGAAGGTTCTTCTCATGAACTTAAATTTTCTCTGGCACACTCAAATAGCCACAAAAAGCAGCATCTCCAACCTCAAAATTACAAAGAGACAAAGGCCCAGGAAGACTGATTGCCCAGACTCACCAAGACCATACACAGATGGGCCCAGTCAGATTTCTTCAGAAGTCTTTTTGTTTTCTTTCAGGAAGTTTTAAAAAAAGGAAAAAAAAAAATCTGTATTTATTTCTTTTTAAACTGGGGTATAAATCTCTTACACAAGGCTTTAAATATAATGAAGATAAACACCACAGCGTTACACAATGCTTTTTGACTGTTCCCAACTAATTATTTTAAGGAGGCCATCAAATTTAAGATGCATGACAAAATCTACTCTGACCAATGTTCTGAATGGTAATTGAAGGATTATGGAGTAACAGGGGCCCAAGTGTGTGTTTTCAAACTAAAGGTCCTTTCCTCTTCACAGTGTGATTCAGAACAGTAGGCATTGGAGGTCCGGCCCAAAACAAATCTGACCTTTTAGAAACTCCTGGGCAGATACGTATTAATAAAGGGCCAAATATTCCCAGATTGCTGAAACTTATGAAGGCAAGGTATGCTAGCTTAGCATGAGTTTGAGGGACACACAGTTGGATGTTACATCAACTTCGTGGCCCCAATGGCATGGGCAAAACTATCATTTATTTCTTTAGGTTACAATACATTATTAAAGACCTAAGTAGGCCGGGCGCGGTGGCTCAAGCCTGTAATTCCAGCACTTTGGGAGGCCGAGGCGGGTGGATCACAAGGTCAAGAGATCGAGACCATCTTGGTCAACATGGTGAAACCCCGTCTCTACTAAAAAATACAAAAAAAAATAGCTGGGCATGGTGGTGCGTGCCTGTAATCCCAGCTACTCAGGAGGCTGAGGCAGGAGAATTGCCTGAACCCAGGAGGCGGAGGTTGCGGTGAGCCGAGATCGCGCCATTGCACTCCAGCCTGGGTAACAAGAGCGAAACCCCGTCTCAAAAAAAAAAAAAAAAAAAAGACCTAAGTAGTACATATACAGCTACATTTACTTACTTCCTCTTTTAGGGAAATATTCAAGTACTGCCTTTTTAGTGACAATTTACAACAAATTTATTAGAGAGTCTATGATTACTGTTTATGGTTTAAAACACAAACTTTTGTGTATTTTTAGTAAAGACAGGGTTTCACCATGTTGGCCAGGCTGGTCTTGACTTCCTGACCTCAAGTGATCTATCTGTCCACCTCAGCCATCCAAGGTGTTGGGATTACAGGTGTGAACCAGCTCCTGGCTAAAAACTATTACCTCAATCTCTTTCTGAATATATAAACCACACAGCATCGTTAACTTTATTTACTTTTATATTTTTAAGAGATGGGGTCCTGTTCTGTTGCCCAGGTTGCAGCCTCAAACTCCTGGGCTCAAGTAATCCTCCTGCCTCAGCCTCCCAAGATGCCAGACTGCAGACGGTTAATTAAAAAATAAATTTTTTTTTTTTGGTAGTGAAGAGTCTCACAATGTTGCCCAGGCTGGTCTGAAACTCCTGGGCTCAAGTGATCCTCCTGCCTCAGCCTCACAAAGTGCTAGGATTACAGGTGTCAGCCACTGTGCCTGGCCCCTTAACTTTTACAAGAAGGCAAAAAGATCCTAACACAAAGGGCCTTGAAGACTAAAATATAATGAAGATTTTCTAGATGACTTGGGAAGAATACTGCCTTAAGCTAAAATATTCCCACTATACTACAAACACTCTAAAGTTTAAACATTAGTAGGTTCAGGGTTTAGAAGTAACAAACATCATTATAGATTGTTTTTTAGTTTTTTTAAATTTAATTAATTGCATTTGTAGAATATCACGCAAAGATTCTCAACATCTTGTTTTTTACTGAATCTTCAAGAAATAAAGCATTCATTACACCTGTTGTTTGTAAGTAAGGATAGGCAGTCTCATGTGCATCAAGAAATCCCATGAGCTGCAGCATATACCTGCAATCATTTATCTGCAATTTTTTTTTTGACATCACAGAGAAGAAAATGAAATTAGCAGACTCAAAATGGAATGCAGAGACAAAAACAAAATTTAAAAAATAATCATTTTGCCTTCTCTATGGTCGTCTTGGGTATTTTATAATTAAAACAAAACAAAATGTACGTATTTCTAAATATTATAGAGGAAATCAGTGTATCTAAAAGGTGAGACGGGAACGATCTACTAAGGGCAATTCTTAAGAAATGTTAAAGACATTTTAACTTTAATGAGTCAGTAACATATAACAGAAAAAGCTCTAATTCTCGAACTTGGGTTTGAGGTCTCTTCCTGACATGGGTAAAGAACTTAATCTTCTTGACTAACTTCACCTGTAAAGTAAGGATATATAATACTATAGTTACTGTGAGAATCAGGAAGTATTATAGATGATTCTCAAATGTGCTAACCCTAAGAAACTAATTACTGATATTATTGATAGTAAGAACAGAGTCAGTTTAAGGTTTTATTGCTTTCTATACAGGTTTGAAGGTAATCTGACTCCATTATTACTTTCGGTATGTTAAACCCAGTATCTGTAATAAAATAATACCAGCCACATTATTTCAAATATAAGACTGAAAATATTTACTCAAAGTTCTTACCATTTCAGACAATATATCAAATTAGTCATGTTAGCTTCAAATGGTCTGTTCTAAATAAAATAAATTTCTCAAACATGTAGGATGCTTCTGAATCTAAGTAGTGCTTAAAGAAAAAATTTATTCCCTCAAAGTTTCTTCATCTATCTTCCTCTCTTCGATTGCTATCTAGCCCGAGTCTCTTCCTCTGTAAGAGTATTTATTGACTAATTTATTCAGACAACTACTGTTAAAAAACAAAACAAAACAAACAAAAAAAACCTCGTGGAAGCAAAAGGGTAAATTATTACAAATTAATAACCAGAAAAAGTTCAGTGATTCCATGGTAAATGAACAAAGTGAGAAGTAGGGTAAAACACAGTAAAAACACAAAACTGCCAAGAACACACAGTGGGGGAAGGACAGTCTCTTCAATACATGGTGTTCGAACTAGATCTCCACAAGTAAAAAAATAAAATCAGACTCTTATAACATATATAAAAATCAACTAAAAATGGTTTAAAGACTTAATAAGACTTGCAACTGTAAAACCACTAAATGAAAACACACAGAAAGAGCTCCATGACATTAGTTTGGGCAATGATTTTTCTGGATATGACCCCAAAAGCACAGGCAACAAAAAGCTAAAATAGGCAAATGGGATTACATCAAACTAACCAGGTTCTGCACAGCCAAGGAAACAATTGGCAGAGTGAAAACACAACCTCTGAAATGGGAGACAGTATTTGCAAACCATATATCTGACAACAGGTTAATATCCAAAACACATAAAAAATGCAAACAACTCATCAGCAAGAAAACAACCTAATTCAAAAATGGGCAAAGGACCTAAACAGGCATTTCTCAAAGGAAGACATACAAATGGCCAACAGGTATATGGGAAAAATGCTCAATGTCACTAAACATCAAAGGAATGCAAATTAAAACTACAATGAGATAGCACTTCATACAATGGCTAAGATAAAAAAAAAGGAACAAAAACAAGGGAGAGGATGTGAAGGACACTCTTGTACACTGTTGGTGGGAATGGAAATCAGTAGAGCCATTATTAGAAAACTGAAAGTTCCTCGAAAAAATGAAAAAGACAGAAGGGCATTACATATGGTAAAGGTATCAATGTAACAAGAAGAGCCAACTATCCTAAATATAAATGCTCCCAATACAAGAGCACCCAGATTCATAAAGCAAGTTCTTATAGGCACACAAAGACACTTAAGACTCTCACACAATAATAGTGGGAGACTTTAACACCTCACTGTCAGTATTACACAAACCAATGAGACAGAAAATTAACAAAGATATTCAGGACTTGCCCTCAGCTCTGGACCAAACAGACTTAATAGACATCTACAGAACTCTCCACCCCAAATCAACAGAATACACTTTCTTCTCAGCACCACATCACACTTATTATAAAATTGACCACATAATTGGAAGTAAAACATTCCTGAGCAAATGCAAATGAATGGGAATCATAAGTCTCTCAGATCACAGTGCAATCAAATTAGAACCCAGGATTAAGAAACTCACTCAAAACCACAAAACTACATGGAAACTGCAAAACCTGCTCCTGCTCCTGCTCCTGAATGACTACTGGGTAAATAACAAAGTAAGGCAGAAACAAATAAGTTATTTGAAACCATTGAGAAAAAAGACACAACATACCAGAATCTCTGGGACACAGCTAAAGCAGTGCTTATAGAGGGAAATTTACAGCACTAAATTCCCACAGGAGAAAGCAGAAAAGATCTAAAATCGACACCATAACATCGCAATTAAAAGTAGAGAAGGAAGAGCAAACAAATTCAAACGCTAGCAGAAAACAAGAAACAACTAATATCAGAGCAGAACTGAAAAGGAGACAGACATGAAAAGCCCTTCAAACAATCAATGAATCCAGGAGACGGTTTTTTTTGAAAAGATTAACAAGATAGACCACTAGCCACACTAATAAAGAAAAGAGAAAAAAATCAAACAGACGCAATAAAAAAATGATAAAGGGGATATCACCACTGATCCACAGAAAATACAAACTACCATCAGAGAATACTATAAACACCTCTACGCAAAGAAACTAGAAAATCTAGAAGGAAAGAAAAAATTCCTGGACACATACACCCTTTCAAGACTAAACCAGAAGAAGTCAAATCTCTGAATAGATCAATAACAAGTTATGAAATTGAGGCAGTAATTAATAGCCTACTAACCAAAAAAAAAAAACAGCTCAGGACCAGATGGATTCACAGCAGAATTCTACCAGAAGTACAGACAGGAGCTGGTACTATTCCTTCTGAAACTATTCCAAACAACACGAAAAGACGAACTCCTCCCTAATTCATTTACGAGGCCAGCATCATCCTGATACCAAAACCTGGCAGGGACACAACAGAAAAAGAAAATTTCAAGCCAATATCCCTGATGAACATTAATGTGAAAGTCCTCAAAAAAAAAAAAACAACAAAAACAAAAAAAACTGCCTAACCAAATTCAGCAGCGCATCAAAAAGCTAATCCACCGTGATCAAGTCGGGTTCATCCCTCAGATGCAAGGCTAGTTCAACACATGCAAATCAGTAAATGTAATCCATCACATAACCAGAACCAATGACAAAAACCACATGATTATCAATAGATGCAGAAAAGGCCTTGGATAAAATCCAACACCACTTCATGCTAAAAAACTCTCAATAAACCAGGTACTGATGGAACATATCTCAAAATAGTAACAGCTATTCATGACAAACCCACAGCCAATATACTGAATGTGCAAAAGCTAGAAGCATTCCCTTTGAAAACTGGCACAAGACAAGGATGCCCTCTCTCACCACTCCTATTCAAGATAGTATTGGAAGTTCTGGCCAGAGCAATCAGGAAAGAAAAAGAAATAAAGGGTATTCAAATAGGAAGAGAAGAAGTCAAATTGTCTCTGTCTGCAGATGACATGATTGCATATTTAGAAAACCCTATCATCTTGGCCCAAAATCTCCTTAAGGTGATAAGCAACTTCAGCAGTCTCAGGATACAAAGTCAATGTGCAAGAATCACAAGCATTCCCATACACCAATAATGAACAGCCAAATCATGAGTGAACTCCCATTCACAATTGCTACAAAGAGAGTAAAATGCCTAGGAATACAACTTAAAAGGGATGTGAAGGACTCCTTCAAGGAGAACTACAAACCACTGCTCAAAGAAATAAAAGAAGACACAAATGGAGAAACATTCCATGCTCATGATAGGAAGAATCAATATCATGAAAATGGCTGTACTGTCAAAAATAATTTTTTTTTTTTTTTTGAGACGGAGTTTCGCTCTTGTTACCCAGGCTGGAGTGCAGTGGCGCGATCTCGGCTCACCGCAACCTCCGCCTCCTGGGCTCAGGCAATTCTCCTGCCTCAGCCTCCTGAGTAGCTGGGATTACAGGCACGTGCCACCATGCCCAGCTAACTTTTTGTATTTTTAGTAGAGACGGGGTTTCACCATGTTGACCGGGATGGTCTCGATCTCTTGACCTCGTGATCCACCCGCCTCGGCCTCCCAAAGTGCTGGGATTACAGGCTTGAGCCACCGCGCCCGGCCTAAAAATAATTTTTATAGATTCAATGCTATCCCCATCAACCTACCATCGTCTTTCTTCACAGAATTAAAAAAAAAACTACTTTAAATTTCATATAGAACCAAAAAAGAGGCCATATAGCAAAGACAATCCTAAGCAAAAAGAACAAAGCTGGAGGCATCAAGCTACCTGATTTCAAACACCACCACAAGGCTACAGTAACCAAAACAGATGGTACTGATGCCAAAACAGATATATAGACCAATGGAACAGAACAGTAGCCTCAGAAATAATACCACACATCTACGACTATCTGATCTTTGACAAACCTGACAAGAACAAGCAATGGGGAAAGGATTCCCTATTTAATAAATGGTGTTAGGAAAACTGGCTAGCCATATGCAGAAAACTGAAACTGGACCCCCCTCCCGACACCTTATACAAAAATTAACTCAAGATGGATTAAAGTGGCCGGGCGTGGTGGCTCACGCCTGTAATCCAAGCACTTTGGAGGCCAAGGCGGGTGGATCACCTGAGGTCGGGAGTTCAAGACCAGCTTGACCAACATGGTGAAATCCCCGTCTTTATTTAAAAAAAAAAAAAAAAAGATGGATTAAAGACTTAAACATAAAACCTAAAACCATAAAACCCTAGAAGAAAACATACAGTACCACTCAGGACATAGGCATGGGCAAACATGACTAACACACCAAAAGCAATGGCAACAAAAGCCAAATTAAACTAAAGTGCTTCTGCACAGCGAAAGAAACTATCATCAGAGTGGAAAGGCAATCTACAAAATGGGAGGAAAGTTTTGCAATCCATCTATCTGATAAACAGCTAATACCCAGAATCTACAAGGAACTTAAATTTACAAGAAAAAACAATGCCATCAAAAAGTGGGTGAAGGATATGAACAGACACTTCTCAAAAGAAGACATTTATGTGGTCAACAAACATGAAAAAAAGCTCACCACTGGTCATTAGAGAAATGCAAATCGAAACCACAATGAAATACCATCTCATGCCAATAAGAATGGCGATAATTAAAAAGTCAGGAAACAACAGATGCTGCAGAGGATATGGAGAAATAAAAACACATTTACACTGTTCATGGGAGTATAAATTAGTTCAACCACTGTGGAAGACAGTGTGGCAATTCCTCAAGGATCTAGAATGAGAAATACCATTTGAACCAGCAATCCCATTACTGGGTATATACCCAAAAAATTATAAACCATTCTACTGTAAAGACACATGCACACGTATGTTTATTGCAGCACTATTCACAATAGTAAAGACTTGGAACCAACCCAAATGCCCATCAATGACAGACTAGATAAAGAAAATGTGGCACATATACACGATGGAATATTACGCAGCCATAAAAAAGGATGAGTACATACCCACTGCAGGGACGTGGATGAAGCTGGAAATCATCATTCTGAGCAAACTAACACAGGACAGAAAACCAAACACTACATGTTCTCACTCATAAGTGGGAGTCGAACAATGAGAACACATGGACACAGGGAGACAAACATCACAGACTGCACGTGGGAGGGACAGCATTATGAAAAGTACCTAATGTAGATGACAGGTTGATGGGTGCAGCAACCCACCATGACATGTGTATACCTATGTAATAAACCTACACATTCTGCAAGTGTATCCCAGAACTAAAAGTATAATTAAAAAAAATTGAAAACAGAACACATGATCCAGCAATCCCACTACTAGGTATATATCTGAAAGAAATGAGATCAGTATGTTGAAGAGTTATCTGCACTCTCATGTCCACTGCTGCATTATTCACAATAGCCAAGATATGAAATTGACCTGTTTCCATCAATGGATAAATGGATTTTTTTAAAACTGTGGTTTATATACACAACGGAATACTATTCAGCCTGTCATCTGGAGCAACATCAATGAACCCAGAAGTAGTTACGTTGTATGAAATCAGCAAGGCACAAAAGGACGAATACCATATGATCTCACTTACATGTGAAATCTAAAAACACTGAAGTCACAGAAGTAGAGAGAAGAATGGTGGTTCCCATGGGATAAGAGAGGGGAACGTATTGGACAAATGTTGTTAAAGGATACAAAATTTTAGTTAGCTCAGAGGAATCAGTCCAAGAATTCTATTGTATAATGCAATGACTACAGTTATATTCTTGAAAATCACTGAGGGATTTTACGTGTTCTCACTACAAAAAAGTGTTAAGTATGTGAGGTAATACATGTTTATTAGCTCTATTTATCCATTCCACAACATATACATACTTTAAAACATCATACTGTTCACAGTAAGTACAATTTTTGTCAACTTAAAAAAGAAAAAAAAAAGCACAATAATACATTTTAAAACAAAAACCTCATTTTTATAACAGCCTGAGCATGACTTTCATGCTAATTATTTATTTATAGCTCTGCTTATTTTGTATGTGTAAGTATTCTCAGAAATATGTACTTATTTTTACCTTTAGACTTGGGAATCAGCTCTCCACAACTGAGTATCCGTACTTCTGCAAACGGTTTGCTAGCTGCATCTGTTTTCTGGTTTTCTATCTCTCTTACAACTTCTTGGCCAGAGATTACTTGTCCAAAAACAACATGATGCCTGAAGTGTCAAGTAAAAGTGATTAAAAAAAAGCTTCTTATTTCAAGATTAATTTAAAACAGTTGTAAAATAAATAAAATAATCTTTACCCATCTAAATGAGGCGTTGGTTTTGTTGTTCTTTTGGAAGTCATCAGATAGAAGAATAAAAACAAAGTCAGAGAAAAACAAAGTTAGCATCTCTAAAAAGGAAAAGAAAATAACTGTATTGGAAACAAAGTTGAAAACAAAGACATCAACTGCTATCTTAATATAATCACATTACCTTAACCTTAACTAGAACGCAAAATGCTTTCCACAAAATGTATCAAACTTGTTCTAATTATAAAAGCAATAGGTATTCACTGCTGAAAACGTGTATGTAACTAAAATATACATTAAAGTGTTATTTCTATCCATTCAAGTGCAAGTGTTTCTTGCTCTTAGAATTGAGTTCTTACTGAACCTTTCAATCTTAACATTTTAAACAGTTAAGCACGGGCTATCTTCTTATGGTCCTCAGGTGTATACTGTTGGACTTGAACAGAAATGGTTTACATAGTCTTTATAAGTTGTTTCTGTTTTTGTTTTAGAGACAAGGTCTCATGCTGTTGTCCAGGCTGCAGTGCTGGCACAACGTTGGTTCACTGCAGCCTCCACATCCTGAGCTCAAGCCATCCTCCTGCCTCAGCCTCCTGAGTAGCTGGGACTACAGGTACATGCTACCATACCTGGGTAATTTTTGTATTTTTTGTAGAAAGAGGTCTCACTATGTTGTCAAGGCTAGTCAAACCTGAGTTCAAGCGGTCCTCCCATTTTGGCCTTTCAAAGTGCTGAGACTGCAAGTATCAGCCACTGTGCCAAGCTGAGTGTTTACAAGTTTTTAAATTAGATGCAAAAGATCTGGATTAAGAGTTGTAACAAAAATTAAAATAAGCATTTTTGTGGCAAAAAAATTACTTTTTAAAAAATCCCACCCCTTCACCATCAACCTTAAAGCTATGTAGTTAAGAAGGTTGCTACCTGAATATGTACTAAAAACACTAGCATGAAAATTAAAGATTAGTATTTTATGAAATTTGTTATTTTTAAAAACCTTATCAAAAAGCTATTAGAAATATTAAAAAAGTAACATAATTTATGCTAATTTTGGTTAAAGCATGTACCATATCACTGAAAAAACTGTAACACATAGCTGAATTTTTAGGTTTACCTAACTATAAAGTTAATGACCTACCATTGTTTCTTCATTGTAACACTATACTTAACTCACAAAAATCACCTATAGGCCGGGCGCGGTGGCTCAAGCCTGTAATCCCAGCACTTTGGGAGGCCGAGACGGGTGGATCACGAGGTCAAGAGATCGAGACCATCCTGATCAACATGGTGAAACCCTGTCTCTACTAAAAATACAAAAAATTAGCTGGGTGTGGTGGCGCGTGCCTGTAATCCCAGCTACTCGGGAGGCTGAGGCAGGAGAATTGCTTGAACCCAGGAGGCGGAGGTTGCGGTGAGCCAAGATCGCGCCATTGCACTCCAGCCTGGGTAACAAGAGTGAAACTCGGTCTCAAAAAAAAAAAAAAAAAAAAAATCACCTATAAATGTAAAAACCTAGGTGTACACTATATGTGTATTCATACAACATGTTACAGTCACAATGCATATCTACATTTACATCTAGATATAGCTGATCCTCAGTTCACTGAGACCCTATTTGCAAATCTGCCTGCTTACTAAAACTTATTTGTAATCCCAAAATTTAAAAATTACAGCTTGTGGTGCTTACATGGTAATTCACAGATACAAACAGAGTGGCAAATAAGTATGTTGGCAAGGATATGGAAAAATAAGAACTAATGATCACTAATGGGAATGTAAAATAGTGCAACCACTATGGAAAACACTATGTAAGTTCCTCAAAAAGCTAAACAGAGTATTACCATATAATCTAGCAATTCACTCCTAGGTATATATTCAAAAGAAATGAAAAAACAAACTCAAATGCCAATGCTCACTGCAGCAGTATTCACGATAGCCAAAATGTGGAAACAAGCCAAATGTCCGTTAACAAATCAAGAAATGTGGTATATACATATGGTGGAGTATTAGCCATAAAAAAGAATGGAGTTCTTATATATGCCACATATATAAATAAACCTTGGAAACCTTTTTTTTTCTGAGATGGAGTCTTGTTTTTTACCCAGGCCCACGCTGGAGTGCAATGGCTCAATCTCAGCTCACTGCAACCTCTGCCTTCTGGGTTCAAGCAATTGTCCTGCCTCAGCCTCCTGAGTAACTGGGATTAGAAGTGCCTGCAACCACACCCAGCTAATTTTTTTATTTTTAGTAGAGATGAAGTTTCTCATGTTGGCCAGGCTATTTTCGAACTCCTGACCTCATGATCCTCCCACCTCGGCCTCCCAAAGTGCTAGGATTACAGGCATAAGCCACAGCACCAGGCCCCTTGGAAACGTTTTTAAGTGAAACAAGCCAGATACAAAAGGATAAAAGTTGTAGGATTCCACTTAAATAAAATATCCAGAATGTGCAAATTTACAAGTTACCAGGGACTGGGGGAAAAGGGGAAATGGTTACAGAGTCTCTGCAACCATGACACAATTCTGGAAATAGTGGTGATGACTGTACAGCACTGTGAAGAAACATGACTCACTGGGCACAGTGGCTCAGACCTGTAATCGCAGCACTTTGTGAGGCTGCGGCAGTAGGATTACTTGAGTCCAGGAGTTATGAGGCTGTAGTGAGCTATGATTGTGCCATTGCACTCTAGCTTGAGTAGAGAGCAAGACTCTATCTCAAATAAATGAACGAACTGTACACTTAACAAATGGTTAAAATGGCAAATCTTACATGTATTACAGTACAAAAAAAATTTTTTAAAGACTGAAGCTCTCTAAAAATTGACATCATTTCCTTTAAAAAACAGAACACAGAAAAGTTACCTACAAAACGTGAAGATATAAGGTAAAACCAAAATTTAGAGGGAAGATTCCAAAAATATGTATGAAAGATTGTATGACGTTAACATAGGAGTTTTGGCTAGCACAGAAAGGATTTTATTTATAAGAGGAAAGTAAGTTATAATACTCTGCTGAGAATGTGGTGAAATTAGCATTTACATACTACTGGTGTCAGAGTGGTATGTAAACTATCTTTTCCTTTTGGAAGTCAACATAACAATACATATATGCAAAGGCTTAAAACTGTGTAAATGGTTCAGTAAGTAAACTTAAATATTAAAACTGCATCAAATCATAGGCACAATGTTCACTGGAGTAGTTTGAAAAACAGGAAGCAAACAAAATGTCAAAAAATGAAATTAATAATACAAAGTACATTCAAGCAAGAGATTAACATGTGGCCATTAAAATTCTGATATTTAATAATGTGCAGAGATTTGTATTATAGCCAAAAGTTGATTACAGAGCAACACTCTATAAACATTTTTATTGCATAGGAAGATGCTCTGAAGATTTTTGTGTGCGGCTTATCTGTGTTTTAACAACAAAGAAGTAATTATAAGTTGTTTTGTTTAGTTTATTTGTTTTTGAGATGGGAATCTTGCTCTGTCACCTAGGCTGGAGTGTAGTGGCACAACCCTGGCTCATTGCAACCTCCACCTCCCAGTTTCAGGCCATTCTCCTGCCTCAGCCTCCCGAGTTGCTGAGATTACAGGCGTCTGCAACCACGCCCAGCTAATTTTTGTATTTCAGTAGAGACAGGGTTTCACCATGCTGGCCAGGTTCGTTTCAAACACCAGACCTCAAGTGATCCACCTGCCTCGGCATCCCAAAGTGCTGGGATTACAGGCATGAGCCACTGCGCCCAGCCATAAATTGTTTTGTTTAAAAACAAAATCAAAGAGATCCATATTATGTGCAATTAGTTGAATAAACTATGGTATATACAAACAATAGAGTGTTATGCAGCTGCGAAAAAGAGTAAGAATGATCTCTATAAACTGAAAAGGAATGTTTTAAAGGATATACTGTTAAGTGAAGAGTGAAACAGTATAAATGGTATACCAACTACTGTATAAGGGAAAGTGAGAAAATGCATACATGTATCTGCTTATGTTTACAAATGAAAATACAGGAAGATAAACTGGAAATCAGGTTGATTATTAACATGGATAGATGGAACTGGGGTGAAAAAAAACAAGGAAATGGGAATGATGTAGAAGGGATGGCTCGGAGAGACAATTCACAGTATTCTTTTTGTTTTGACTTTGGAAACATCACTATTTCATAAACTTTTAAAAAAGCAGAGAACAAAATAAAACCCAAGTCAAAACAAGGTAAGAAGGAGAACAAAATGAAATACAATCAGAAAGGAATAAACCTAACATATTTTGAATGAATCACAAAACCAAACCAAGAAGTGTTTAAGCCACTTTTAAACTTGATTTTTAACTACCTACACTCAGTCTAAAAACAAAAACAACCATAAATAAATAGTGGACTCTAGTCAGTAGGGCCTTCTTTACAGTAGCATGGTATGGCAATTGTTTATTTGAGGATTAATAAATGAAAAGAAATGTTCAAGATAATCAGGAGCCGGGCGCGGTGGCTCAAGCCTGTAATCCCAGCACTTTGGGAGGCCGAGGTGGGTGGATCACGAGGTCAAGAGATCAAGACCATCTTGGTCAACAAGGTGAAACCCCGTCTCTACTAAAAATACAAAAAATTAGCTGGGCATGGTGGCGCGTGCCTGTAATCCCAGCTACTCAGGAGGCTTAGACAGGAGAATTGCCTGAACCTAGGAGGCGGAGGTTGCGGTGAGCCGAGATCGCGCCATTGCACTCCAGCCTGGGTAACAAGAGCGAAACTCCGTCTCAAAAAAAAAAAAAAAAAAAAAAAGATAATCAGGAGCCAGATTTCTCACTGTTGAAGAGTCACAAACATGGAATCGGGAAACAACAGAATAATCCACATGGTGCTGACAGATTAAAGTCCTTGGAGACCAGGAGAGTTCAAGGCTACTAAACAGAGCAAACCTGCACCCATAAGACAAGATTTAAAAAATAGGCATTACTGACAGGAGGCCTGGTCACAAGTTTTTGTAGTCAGAACTGGAAATCCTTAGGAGGTTACAAATAAATTTTAGTGAGAAGGTAAATTCACAGAGAATCTATGAATAGTGAGAACTGACTGCATTTTTTGTAATTAAGTAATTTATGAAGAAATTTTCTGTGTAAACATCCAGTTTCTCACTGAAATCACCTTTCTAAATTTAGGATCAATAGAAGATTCTTGCCTGAGTCAATCATTACTGTGATGATTACAGAATGGTGACTTTTCTAACTCCACCATTCCTTTTAAATGTACTAGTTGACATTCTAATATGGGAACAGCTTTCCCTTCTCCTTCATTATGTATTCATTTATTTATATCAATGTAGACTATTGGTTACTATTTGAACCATAAACTAATATGACTGTTATTTGTTTTGAGGGAAACCTTTTAACTTGGTTCCTGTGTTCTCTTGACAAGTCTCCATTATTTCAAAACATTAGCAGAACAATTTAACTTCCCCCCTTTCAAGATTTTCACCCTTCAACAATTTTGGCCAGGTGCCATAGCTCACATGTGTAATCCCAGCACTTTGGGAGGCCAAGGTCGGAGGATTGATTGAGCCCAGGAGTCCAGCCTGGGCAGCCTTGTCACTACAAAAAAAATTTAAAAATCAGCCAGGTGTGGTGGCCCACACCTGTACTCCCATCTACTCAGGAGGCTGAGGCAGGGAGAAATGTGTAAGCCAGGGAGGTCGAGGCTATGGTGAACCGTGACTGTGCCACCACTGTACTCACCTGGGTGACAGAGCAAAACTACGTCTCAAAAACAACAAAAAAAAACACAACAAAAAAACCAATTCTTTGTTCCCCCTCCTTCAGCAATTCTCTCCCTTGTAGATTCCTCTCCTATTTATTAGTAATCAACGGCAGGCACACAGAGAAACTGCAGACCAAAATGGGATGTTTTAAACAATCAGATTATAAATACTTACATGAAGAATTGTGAACCATTTGTATCCTTCCCTCTGTTGGCCATTGACAAGAGAAATTCTTTGTTGTGTTTAACAGCGAAACTCTCGTCTATAGAGAAGTAAAGGTTTCAGTTATAAGTATAACCTCCCCAAAAAATTTCATTTTCACTTCTATTCATATCTGATGTATTCTTTAGTGGCATACACAAATTACTTAGATAACAAAGTCAGGTTATGAAAAAAGAACGAAATCGAATATGATAAATTTCCCTCCCATCTTCTTCTTTTTTTTTTTTTTTTTTTTGTGAGACAGAGTTTCGCTCTTGTTACCCAGGCTGGAGTGCAATGGCGCGATCTTGGCTCACCGCAACCTCCGGCTCCTGGGTTCAGGCAATTCTCCTGCCTCAGCCTCCTGAGTAGCTGGGATTACAGGCACGTGCCACCATGCCCAGCTGATTTTTTGTATTTTTAGTAGAGACGGGGTTTCACCATGTTGACCAGGATGGTCTCGATCTCTTGACCTCGTGATCCACCCGCCTCGGCCTCCCAAAGTGCTGGGATTACAGGCTTGAGCCACCACGCCCGGCCTTCCCTCCCATCTTCTAAGACAGATATTAATTTTCTATCATTTGCTTATAAAACTCAAATACTATTTCGATCCTCTTCCTTTCCATTTATATTTGTCCCTTACGATTTCTGTAAAAGATAAAACTACTTTGTTTATTTAAATAAAAAAAATGAAATTGTCCTTAAAAACAAGAAACATCGAGCCGGGCACGGTGGCTCAAGCCTGTAATCCCAGCACTTTGGGAGGCCGAGGCGGGTGGATCACGAGGTCGAGAGATCGAGACCATCCTGGTCAACATGGTGAAACCCCGTCTCTACTAAAGGTGCAAAAAATTAGCTGAGCATGGTGGTGTGTGCCTGTAATCCCAGCTACTCAGGAGGGTGAGGCAGGAGAATTGCCTGAACCCAGGAGGCGGAGGTTGCGGTGAGCCGAGATCGTACCATTGCACTCCAGCCTGGGTAACAAGAGCGAAACTCTCTGTCTCAAAAAAAAAAAACAAGAAACATCGAAAAAAACAGCTGAGCATAGTGGTATGTGGCTGTACTCCTAGCTACTCAGGAGGGTGGAGCAGGAGGATCACTGGAGCTCAGGATCTTGACCCTAACATGCACTATGACTACCTCTGTGAAAAGCTACTGCGCTTCATTTCTGAGCACAGACAGGCTCACATAGTATTTAGTCTGGACTCATTAACTTAACTTCTGCCATAGCATCACTTATTGCAAAGGGAGGAACTTGTTTTCCAATCTTGGGTGAGAATATTAAGAACAAATCGTAGAATTTGAAACAAAATTTCACTAAATGTCAAAAGTAAAAGATGGAAAATATTATTTCCACATTAAATATGTTTACAGTTTTCCAAATAATCTTCACATCAATAAAAAAATTCCAGAAAAAAACCTTAAATTTTTGGAAAAGATTATAGTCAAATTTTAGAAAACCAAAGATATTTTTAAAATTTTTCATAGGAAAAATTATCTAAAAATGTGGGTATTGTCATTAAGAAATATTGCCGAATCTCCTTCAATAAAGGTTAAGATTGATCTACGGAAGTTCCTATTCCAGCACTATAATTCTAAGAATTAAGTACAGATTGTTGAAAGTCTTTCAAATGATGTGTTGTAAAAATGTCCTAAGAAGGAAAAAACCCCATCTCTATAAAAAGCAATTTTCACCAGAAAATTAACCTTCAGATGAGTTGAAGCCAGACATTAATATACCCTTTAATGAATAATCTTATTGATTCAATAGAGAACAAGATAGAATAAAAGAGAAAGTATTTAAAACATAAATGTAAACATTTCTACCTTCAAAAAATCCTCCATAGATAGATTCTCCTCCTCGTCCATTTCCTAAAAATGAAAAAACATACTCTGATAACTCTCAAGATATTAAGCTCCTCAAAGGTGCTACCTAAACAAAATACTTCTTAAAAAGTGTATTTTTAAATAATTTTGAAATAACAATATTCAAAGACTGCAGAAAATCATAAACGAAATTAATGTCAATAATGACGAGGTCCCAAATTACTTTCTTTCCACTATGATATGATAGCTTACTATCATGTAACAAAGACCACTAAAATATGTTTTTTTTTAAAAAAAAGTAAATTTCAGATTCTAATTACTCAGGTCTTGCAACAGGTTAATGACATTTTTTTCAAAGTTTTTAAAAGTACAGTTTTGATATTTTTACAATAAAAAAGTAAAACTTATACTGTAGTAAAGATTACCACTTGTGACAAAATCAAACACATATGCTGACAGATTACTGTGATGAATACAGTGTTTTCTTTTGTATCCAGAAGCATATTTCTGAAATTAATTCATGTGTCGAAGGCAAAATTATTTTCTAGGAGCTTCCTTCTTTTATGTATTTCTATGAGTACTTCTAATTGACCAAAGATTAAATGGAGTGACAGTAACAAGAAAATTAGATTAAAACTTCTAGGCACTTGTCTAACTTTGAGATCTGTGATATTTAACGGAGAATATACAGGATTTTTTCAGGTCTCACCTTCACTGAAGTCACCACCTTGAACCATAAAATCCTTGACAACTCTGTGAAAAAGACAACTCTTATAATGCAATGGCTTCTGAGTTGATTTCCCTGTTCCCTTTTCACCTAAAGAGATGAAAAATTAAGACATTTAATAGAAAGGAAATCAAAGTAGTATGAAAGCAAGGGCAATGTAAAATATGCCTCTCTTGAACCTTATAGACCTTAAACATAATCTTATTTTCACTCCTTTCATGAATTTTTTGAAAAATTCATTTAAAAAAGTCACCCTATGTATTTCTGGACAATGTAGAAATCAATCTCAAATAATACCCCATTACAACTAATTTTTTTTTTTTTGAGGCAAAGTCTAGCTCTGTTTCCTAGGATGCAGTGCAGTAGCGCAATCCAGACTGGTCTCGAGCTCCTGACCTCAAGTGATCCGGCCACCTCCGCCTCCCAAAGCGCTGGAATTACAAGCACAAGCCACTGCGCCCAGCCTTTTTAAAATTGAGACAGGGTCTCACTCAGTCGCTCAGACTGGAGTGCAGTGGCGCCATCTTGGCTCACAGCCACCTCCACTTTCTAGGCTGAAGCAATTCTCCCATCTCAGCCTCCAAAGCAGCTGGGACTACAGGAGTACACCACTATTCCAAACTAATATTCTGTATTTTTATTTTTATTTTTTTGATACAGAGTTTTGCTCTTGTTGCCCAGGCTGAAGCACAATGGCGTGATCTCAGCTCACTGCAACCTCTGCCTCCTGGGTTCAAGCAATTCTCCAGCCTTTGCCTCCCGAGCAGCTGAGATTATAGGCACCCACCACCACGCCCAGCTAATTTTTATATTTGTAGTAGAGACAGGTTTCACCATGTTTGTCAGGCTGGTCTCAAACTCCTGACTTCAGGTGATCAGCCCGCCTTGGCCACCCAAAGTGTTGGGATTACGGGCATGAGCCCAGCCAATTTTTGTATTTTTAGTAAATACGGGGTTCACCCTGTTAGCCAGGCATGGCTTGACCTCCTGACGTCAAGAGATCCACCCACCTCAGTCTCCCAAAGTGCTGGGATTACAGGTGTGAGCCACTGTGCCCAGTCACACCATGCCCAGCCATAATATTTCTAAGAATTACTTTAACGCCCTAGTCACTGCTGTGTAATCTTCATGTTAAGAGAAAAGAAGTAATATGCACAGAGAAATGTAAAATAGAGTGACTAAAAAAATAAAGCAAGCTGTGCCAGGTGTGGGAGCTCACACCTGTAATCCCAGCTCCTGAGGAGGCTTATGTGTAAGGACCGATAAGCCCAGGAGTTCTAGTCCAGTTGGACAATGCTCTAAGAACTTGTCTCTTTAAAAATAAAAATAAAAAAGGCAAGTAGTCTCTGGTCAACAGAGACTACTATTAGAGCAGTTGAAAATGTGAACAAACCTGTACAAAGACAACGAAAGTTCTCGCATGTTTTGGGGCACACATCGGAAAATAATTCAAAGACAACTCTTCCAGCTGAAAAAGAAAGTAGTTAGTTTAAACTTCTTTACTAATTTAAAATATTAAACACTCATTTATAAATGTTAACTAGTATTCTTACCAGGTTGATTGTTAATGGCAATGTCAAAAAAACATCGAGGACGTTGAACCTTTATTCCCATGGCTCCAATACTTAATCTATGAGTAAAATAGTTTCAGACAAGGAGACTAAAGTAGCAAAGATGTTTCACAAATTTCTGGAAAAAAAGTTCTGTGAAACAAAATTAGAAATAGAGTTTGAATTTATTTTGATATTTATTTCTGTGAGGTAAATCACATGAATTATTAGTGCTTTTTTTTTTTTAAGAAATTAGATTGCATCTTGTGAGGCAATTAGAAAAGACTTGAAAGTCTTAACCATTATTATATAATCAACTTTCTATTTATCAACCAGAATACAGATTAACAGCCCACACAGAAAATTTTATTCGCTATGATCAGTGAACTCAATAAGCAGATTACCTTCAAATGAAGAAAAAACCAAAAACACCAAGGACAACTGATCCCTTTGCTCCTGGGGGGGGGGAAGAAAAAATGAGAGTTCTGATTAAAATGTGAGACTTTTAAGAAGGAAAAATCATCTAAGAAGAAAAAGTGGGGTATTTTAATGACAGTATGGTATTTTAAATAGCATATGTGGTAGATTTACATTTTGAGTAAAAGCACAACATTCAATTTCACATATGAGGGTGCTTTCTGATTATGAGCACTGATTATGAGGGTACTTTCTGATTATAGCCTTTACAGATATGCTAGTACAGACACACACACAAAAAATAACAAAGAGATACTCTGTGTAACAGCTTTATCTCTATAACAGAAAGCTATTATTTAACAGACGTTCTTTTGATAAGACATTTATTTTAAGGACTTAAAATGCTGAATTCTCGCTGGGCGCGGTGGCTCAAGCCTGTAATCCCAGCACTTTGGGAGGCCGAAGCGGGTGGATCACGAGGTCGAGAGATCGAGACCATCCTGGTCAACATGGTGAAACCCCGTCTCTACTAAAAGTGCAAAAAATTAGCTGGGCATGGTGGCACGTGCCTGTAATCCCAGCTACTCAGGAGGCTGAGGCAGGAGAATTGCCTGAGCCCAGGAGGAGGAGGTTGCGGTGAGCCGAGATCGCGCCATTGCACTCCAGCCTGGGTAACAAGGGCGAAACTCCGTCTCAAAAAAAAAAAAAAAATGCTGAATTCTAATACTTGGTGGAAGATGACAGGTAAGGTAAAGGGTAGAAGAAACAAAGGCAGGAAGTGTAAATAGTATCCAAACTGATGGACTCTAAAAATGATAGTTTCATATGCTATGTTATACTTCAAATAAAATTTACTTTATTAAAAATAATATATCTAAAACAAATTCTATTCTTCTACCTCCATTCCCTCAAATACTCATAAACATTAGCACTCTCCAAGCCAGCTGCTAAGGCTGAAAACCTGGGGGTCATCTTCAGTTCCACTCACTTTCCCTAGCAACTCATTATCCAAACCATTAAGAAGCTAACTTAGCTCCAGCTACAAAAATTATCCCAAAAGTTCTCATTACCTTTACCATTATCATTATTTCTTATCTAGACTATTCCAATAGCCTCTGAACTGGTTTCTCTGATTTTACTAATTCTGTACTGCCTATTCTCCACAAAGTAGCCAGAGTGGAATGATTCTTTTTTTTTGAGCCAGACTCTGGCTCTGTTTCCCACAGTGGAGTATAGTGATATGATCTCAGCTCACGCAACCTCCGCCTCCCGGATTTAAGGGATTCTCCTGCCTCAGTCTCCCAGGTAGCTGGGAATACAGGTGCACACCGCCATGCTCAGCTAATTTTTTCCATTTTAGTAGAGACAGGATTTCAATGTGTTGCCCAGGAGGGTCTCGAACTCCTGAGCTCAGGCAATCTGCCCGCCTCGGTCTCCCAAAGTGCTGGGATTACAGGCGTTGACTAACGACACTTAGCCAAAATGATTTTTTTTTTTTTTTTTTTTGAGACTGAGTTTCGCTCTTGTTACCCAGGCTGGAGTGCAATGGCGAGATCTCGGCTCACCGCAACCTCCGCCTCCTGGGTTCAAGCAATTCTCCTGCCTCAGCTTCCTGAGTAGCTGGGATTACAGGCAAGCGCCACCATGCCCAGCTAATCTTTTGTATTTTTAGTAGAGGTGGGGTTTCACCATGTTGACCAGGATGGTCTCGATCTCTCGACCTTGTGATCCACCCGCCTCGGCCTCCCAAAGTGCTGGGATTACAGGCTTGAGCCATCGCGCCCGGCCCGATTCTTTTAAAATACAAACCTTATCATATCATTCCCCTACTTAAAACTGTCTTAACATTCCATTTATCCGAAAAATTTTAGCATGGATTATAAGGCTCTAGACCAGCACTGCTCAATAAAAACATTAACCACACAGGTAATTAAAAAAAATTTTAGTAGCTGTATTTTGACAAATTGCTTAAAAGCAGGCTAATTTTAATATATTCTACATAACTTGGTATGTACAGGTTGAACATCCTTTATAGAAAACGCTTGAGCCGGGCGCGGTGGCTCAAGCCTGTAATCCCAGCACTTTGGGAGGCCGAGGCGGGTGGATCACGAGGTCAAGAGATCGAGACCATCCTGGTCAACATGGTGAAACCCCGTCTCTACTAAAAATACAAAAAATTAGCTGGGCATGGTGGCGTGTGCCTGTAATCCCAGCTACTCAGGAGGCTGAGGCAGGAGAATTGCCTGAACCCAGGAGCCGGAGGTTGCGGTGAGCCGAGATCGCGCCATTGCACTCCAGCCTGGGTAACAAGAGCGAAACTCCGTCTCAAAGAAAAAAAAAACAAAAAACAAACAAAAAAAAAAGAAAACGCTTGGGACCAGAAGTGTTTCAGATTTTTTTGAATTCTGGAATACTTTCACATACATGAGATATCCTGGGGTGGGTCACAGTTTAAACACAAAATTCATTTATGTTTCAAACATACCTTACAAATATAGCTTGAATTGCATCTGTAAATTTTATATAATTTAAAAAATAGCCGGGCGCGGTGGCTCAAGCCTGTAATCCCAGCACTTTGGGAGGCCGAGACGGGTGGATCACGAGGTTGAGAGATCGAGACCATCCTGGTCAACATGGTGAAACCCCGTCTCTACTAAAAATACAAAAAATTAGCTGGGAATGGTGGTGCGTGCCTATAATCCCAGCTACTCAGGAGGCTAAGGCAGGAGAATTGCCTGAACCCAGGAGGCGGAGGTTGCGGTGAGCTGAGATCATGCCATTGCACTCCAGCCTGGGTAACAAGAGCGAAACTCCGTCTCAAAAAAAAAAAATAATTAAATAAATAATTTTGTGCATGAAACAAAGTTTGTATTAAATACTTATGTATGAAATTTTCCATTGTGATGCTCAAAAAGTTTCCATTTGGAGCATTTTGGATTTCGAATTTTCAGATTAGTGACGTTCAACCTGTATGTCCAAATTATTACCATTTCAACCTATAACAAACATAAAACCGTAACTGAGATATATATTTTTTTCTTTTTTTTTTTTTACAAGTCTTTGGAAATCCAGTGTATATTTTATCCTTGCAGCATATCTTAATTCAGACTAGCCACATTTCAAGTGCTCAATAAGCACATGTGGCTTGTGGCTACTGTAATTTCAATTATATGGCTCTAAATATTTTAACTCCTGTTGACCTCTAGGAATTTTCCTCAACTTTCATTTCCTAACATCTTCTAATATTTTCCTCAACTTTATTTCAGCTACATTGGTATCCGGCTGTTTTCCCACCCCCCCGACCCCCACCCCATAACATCCCACAGCCTACACTTTCATCAGGTCCTTTACAATTGCTGTTCCCTTCACCTGGAATGCTTGCAAACCATCTTCACGCAGTTCATTCCCTTCACATCATTCATCCCATTGCTGCTCAATTATTACCTTCACATAGAGGCCCATTCCTAGTCTACTGCATTTAAGAAAGGAGCTCTCATCCTCCTAACACTTTACATCCTCTTATTCTCCTTTATTTTTCTTCCAAGCATTTATTGCTAATTAGTATTCAATTTTTATACCCATCTTCTCTCGCTAGAATATAAGTCCCATGATGTGACAGACCTGAATTTTGACTTACTCCCTTCTCAATTCTTAGTTTTCAAACAGTGCTTGGCATATGACAAGAAATCAGTATTTATTAAAAGAACGAATAAATGTGAGAGGATAGGCATACGTGAGAATGCAAAATTGTAATAACCAAAAAATGGAAACACTCAAAATATCTTACAATAGGAGAGAAACTGAACAAATTAAGGTATAAACATGCTATTTAATACTATGTGGCAGTTAAAAGTCTCATTGTAACACAAGCCAAGATACCTGTTTAGTTGAAAAGAAAAAAAAGTAAATCGTATTTATTTCTTTTAACACCGTAAGATAATTCCCTATTTCTACAGAGACAGAGATCTTAAGAATACTACATATACCAAACTTCTCACAGAAGCTCCGCAAAAGGAACTGGGTCTAGAAATGGAAGTCTTAGGGAGACTTCAGCTTTATGTATAAGGTTTGAATTTCTGCAATAAGTATATGTTCATGTATTACTTTCTCAAAACTTAAAATTGATAAAAATTTAAAATATCTGCACAGTAAAACAAAATAGGAAATAGAGTCTATCTCTAAGTAAATGAGTTATAGGTGATTTTTATTTTAGTTTTTGCATTTCCTAGGTTTCACACAGCAGACTTACAAAAGAAAGTCAGGTAAGCATGTCATTAAAATCTTTAATGACTTTGTTTTCTTTTTTCTTATTTTTGTTTTTCAATGACATTTTTTAAAGTGTCTCACTGTCAAGACTACTACAGACTGAGTATCCCAAATCTGAAAACCCCAAATCTTAAGTTTTTTGAGTGCCAAAAAGATGCCCAAAAGAAATGCTCTCTGTAGCATTTTGGATTTTCAGAGTTGGAAGGTTCAATTCTAAGTACATTGCAAACATTCTAAAATCTGAAATAATATGGTCCAAAGCATTCTGGATAAGAGATACTCAACTAGTACTGCTGTTTAACAGTTAAAGAGCTTAGGAGGGCAGGAGCAGTGGCTCACACCTGTAATCCCAGCACTTTGGGAAGCCGAAGCAGGCAGATTGCTTGAGTCCTACAGTTCAAGACCAGCCTGGGCAACATGGCGAAACCCTGTCTCCACAAAAAATACAAAAATTAGCCACGCATGGTGGCACATGCCTAGAATCCCAGCTACTGGGGACGCTGAAGTAGGAGGATCACTTGAGCCTAAGAGGCGGAGGTTAAAAGATCAAGCCGCCGGGCGCGGTGGCTCAAGCCTGTAATCCCAGCACTTTGGGAGACCGAGGCAGGTGGATCACGAGGTCGAGAGATCGAGACCATCCTGGTCAACATGGTGAAACCCCGTCTCTACTAAAAATACAAAAAATTAGCTGGGCATGGTGGCACGTGCCTGTAATCCCAGCTACTCAGGAGGCTGAGGCAGGAGAATTGCTTGAACCCAGGAGGCGGAGGTTGCGGTGAGCCGAGATCGCGCCATTGCACTCCAGCCTGGGTAACAAGAGAGAAACTCCGTCTCAAAAAAAAAAAAAAAAAAAAAAAAAAATCAAGCCGCTGTACTCCAGCCTGGGTGACAGAGTGAGACCCTGTTTCAACAACAATAACAAAAAGAATTTTTATTTTCCTCACAAAATGTGTACCTCCTTCCAAAACAGAAACTAAGAATATTTATCTGAACTCTGGATATTAAATAGCTTTTTAGATTCACAAATGAAGTAAATAATAAACAGATTTGAACTAATGAAAAAATTATTATTTCTACTTGTCTGTGTGAAATTAAAAAGTAAAAAATTGGGGAAAATATTCTCAGCAACTATGACAATGTATTAATTTTCTTACTGTATAACAGTGCTTAGGAATGGGGGCACCAGGGCAATTCATTGAGTAGGGCTATCCAACTCACTGCAGAATCTTAAGCAACCCTTGCCCTGACTATTAATGATCAGTCACTGTGACAACCAAAACCTCTCACTGTCCCTCTAACAAATTAAAGCTGAAACACCACCTAAGAGTATATGAGCAGAAAATTCACAAAAAGTGAAATACAAAAAAGCAAAAAAGGTACCAGCAGTTTTCTTAAGCAACTTGGCATTACAGACTAAGTAAGGACCTTGAATATATTCATATTCATTGTACCTTTTAACATTTTAGTAACACTATGTATTGGAATATCTGTAAAGGTTACCACTTAAAATAGTTCTTGGGTTTTTTGTTTTATTTTTTTAAATAACAGAAAGCACAAACAACCTAAATGTCTAACACAATAGTTAATTAAATTCATTTGTGATAAGGATAGGCATTTTAAAAATTGGATTAAAAAATTTGTTAAAAGCTAAATGAAGATGATTCTACAGTAATAAGAATTACTTTTAAAAAACCTCCATGAAATGAAATACTATCTATCAAAAGTCATAATCTTACATGTTAAAATTACAAAGGCAACATTTTTTCAACAATTGAATTGACAAAATAAAAAACGTTGACCTTATTCACTGTTACTGCTAGTAAAGGGATAAACTGATAGAACTACTTGATTGTCAATTTGACAACAAATATCCATATTACAAATGCCTTTAATACCCTCTGACTCAGTAATTCCACTCTAGGAATTTACTTTATGTACATCCTTACACATTTGCAAATTAAGGTATGTTCAAGATTATTCAATGGACCATAAGTTGTCCATCAAGGACGGAAAGGTTATCTAAATATATACATATACATATATATATATACACACACCTATATTTATATAATTATAAACCTATTTATATAAATGTGTGCCTTTATATAAATAGAAATTCTGATAATGTATATATAATTTATAGTATATAACATATAAAATAAATAATATAAACGTACAGGTAAACTACTATATACCTGTAGAATATACAAAGCTATTAAAAAGAATGAAGAATCTGTTCATGTACTGCTGTCTCCAAGATAGAAAGAACTATTTCCTAAAATATGTAAATGTTAACTTATTTTATTAAATGAAAAAGAAAAAAAAACGCTAGATGCGGTAGCTCATACCTGCAATCCCAGCACTTTGGAAGGCTGAGATAGATGGATTGCTTGAGTCTAGGAGTCCCAGACCAGCCTGGACAACATGTCAAAATCCTGTCTCTACAGAAAATACAAAAATTAGCTAGATGTGGTGGCACATGCCTGTAGTCCCAGCTACCTGGGAGGTTGAGGCAGGAGGATCATTTGAGACTAGGATGCAGAGGTTGCAGTGAGCTGAGATCGTGCCATTGCACTCCAGGTAAGGCAACAGAGTGAAACCTTGTATCAGAAAAAAAAGAAAGTCACCCAGGCATGGTGGTTCGTGCTTATAATCCCAGCACTTTGGAAGGCCGAGGCAGGAAGATTGTTTGAGCCCAAGAGTTCCAGACCAGCCTGGGAAACATAGGGAGAACTTTGTTTCTATTAAAAACAAACAAGCAAGGTACAGACTTGTGTATGGTTTACTGTCTTTGCATATTTTTAAAAGAAGAGAGTAAAATGAAAGTGGGGCCAACCATGGTGGCATGGACCTGTAGCCCTAGCTACTCAGTGGGATCAGGTAGGAAGACAGTTTGAGCCCAGGACTTTAAGGCTGCAGTGAGCTGTGGTAGCACCACTGCACTCCAGCCTGAGACTCTGTCTCCAAAAACAAATTAAATTTTACAAGTATATATTTCTTGTTTAACAAAGCATCATCTAGGGAGAGAGAAAATGAGTAACTGGAAAAGAGGGCTAAGATTTTTCACTTTATAACCTCATATGTTTTCAACTTTATACCACATGAATATATTACATATTAAAAATTATTATAACATATCCTACTCTTAGGTATATACTCAAAAGAAAGGAAATGAGTATTATCGAGGAGGTATCTTCACTCTTATGTTTATTGGAGCACTATTCACAATACCCAAGATTTGGAATTAACATTGTCTATTAACAGATTACTAGATAAAGTACATGTGGGCCAAGCACAGAGGTTCACACCTGTAATCCCAGCACTTTGGGATGCCGAGGTGGGCAGATTACCTGAGGTCAAGAGTTTGACAACAGCCTGGCCAACATGGTGAAACCCCATCTTTATTAAAAATACAAAAATGCTGTAATCCCAGCACTTTGGGAGGCCGAGGCGGGTGGATCACGAGGTCAAGAGATCGAGACCATCCTGGTCAACACGGTGAAACCCCATCTCTACTAAAAATACAAAAAATTAGCTGGGCATGGTGGCGCGTGCCTATAATCCCAGCTACTCAGGAGGCTGAGGCAGAATTGCCTGAACTCAGGAGGCGGAGGTTGCGGTGAGCCGAGATCGCGCCATTGCACTCCAGCCTGGGTAACAAGAGCGAAACTCCATCTCAAAAAAAAAAAAAAAAAAAAAATACAAAAATGAGCTGAGCGTGGTGGTCATGCCTGTAGTTGCAGCTACTCAGAAGGCTGAGTCAAGAGAATCGCTTGAACCTGGGAGGCAGAGGTTGCGGTGAGCCTAGATCGCACCACAGCACTCCAGCCTGGGTAACAGAGCAAAACTCTAAGAAGAAAAATGGACCAGAAGGATATTAGTGCTGGTTAGGTGGTCCCTAAGGCAGACACCATTGGGGGACTGCTGCATTAGGTGACCCCTGGAGACTTCAAGTCTTCAACTTTTCTGAGGTTTCAAAGAGAGTGAGGCCTTTCAGGCTGCTGAGTGTTATAAGAAGGTTCTCTGCTTTCCTGCCTCACTGAGCAGCCCGCAGGAGGTGAGGTGGGCTGTTCTGCTGCCACTACCTCTGGCACCATCAGCTTTTCCCCAAGGCTGTTACCCTGGGATCTGGGGATTCGGGTCACTCAAAATTTTTGGCTGGGCGCAATAGCTCATGCCTGTAATCCCAGCACTTTGGGAGGCCGAGGCAGGGGGATCACTTGAGGTCAGGAGTTCCAGACCAGACCAGCCAACACTGTGAAACCCCATTTCTACTAAAAATACAAAATTTAATGGGGTATGGGGCCTGTAATCCCAGACCTGGGAGGCTGAGGAAGGAGAATCACTGGAACCCAAGGGGCAGAGTTGCAGTGACCGAAAATGACACCACTGCACTCCAGCCTGGGCAACAGAGTGAAACTCTGGCTCAAAAAGAAAAAATAAAGTGGTATATACACAACGGAGTACTATTTAACTATAAAAAAGAATGAGAGCCTGTCATCTGCAATAACATGGACGGAACTGGAAGATCATTACAATGAGTAAAATAAGCCAGGCAGAGAAGGACAAGCTTCACATGTTCTCACTTATTTGTGGGAGCTAAAAATTAAAACAATTGCCAGGCGCGGTGGCTCAAGCCTGTAATCCCAGCACTTTGGGAGGCCGAGGCGGGTGGATCACGAGGTCAAGAGATCGAGACCATCCTGGACAACATGGTGAACCCCGTCTCTACTAAAGGTGCAAAAAATTAGCTGGGCATAGTGGCACGTGCCTGTAATCCCAGCTACTCAGGAGGCTGAGGCAGGAGAATTGCCTGAACCCAGGAGGCGGAGGTTGCGGTGAGCCGAGATCGCGCCATTGCACTCCAGCCTGGGTAACAAGAGCGAAACTCCGTCTCAAAAAAATAAAAATAAATAAAAAATAAATAAAACAATTGAACTCTTGGAAATAAAGAGACTAGAGAGACAGTTACTAGACACTTTAGAGGTTAGTAGGGGTGGGAGTAAGGATGTTTAATGGGTCCAAAAAAATAGTTAAGAGTAAGACCTAGTATTTGCTTGCACAATGGGTGACTGATGATAGTCAAAAATAATTCAATCGTATATTTAAAAACAAAGAATATAAGTGGTAATTTGTAACAAAAAGCATAAATGCTTGAGGAGATGGATGCCCCATTTTGCCTAAAGTGATTATTATGCATTGCATGCCTGTATTAAAATATCTCACGTAATCCATAAATATACCTGTTATACCCACAAAAATTAAGAGTAACTTTTAAGACACTGAAAAAACTATTATAAAAATGAATAGGCTAAGCAGTGGCTCACGCCTATAATCCCAGCACTTTGAGGCGGGTGGACCACTTGAGGTCCAGAGTTCAAGACCCAAGACCAGCCTGGACAACATGGCAAAACCCCATCTGTACTAAAAATACAAACATTAAGCTGGGTGTGGTGTTGGGCATCTGTAATCCCAGCTACGTGGTCAGGAGAAGTGGAGAATCGCTTGAACCCTGGAGGCGGAGGTTGCAGTGGGCCAAGATCACACAACTTCATTCCAGCCTAGGAGATAAAGCAAGACTCCATCTCAAAACAGTATGTATATATGAATAAAACTGCTGGGTGTGAT